>NC_061535.1:600000-900000 GCF_022379125.1 Scophthalmus maximus
CTTAACAAGCAAAAACCAGCAGCACTTAGTGATGGAACCTGCTCTTTCTCTGGACTCACCGATGAATTTGCATGACATTTAGCTCCTTAGTGCCAGGATAATCAGCTGAGAAGTTGATTGAAAGGAATCCAGCCGCAAAGGCCTCACCACTCTTCTTCCTGACTTTTTCTTTCACAAAATGGCTCTTTTGGATTCTGTAATTTGTGCGGGCATTTCTCCTCCCTGAAGTATGCCCATTGCAGACACACAAACCATGGTATGTATGTAAATGAGTGCATTCCCCAGGAGACACAGGGGATAGAGGTGTGTCACAGTCAATGAAGCTACCCTGAGCCATCACATGTTTACTCTCAACCCATTTAACAAGCTGCAGTTAACCACAGGTACCAAATGGATCCTTCGGGGCTGAGGAAAAACCTCCTCTACCCATCACGACTGTTGATAGCATAAATGATCATCAGCGTGCTAATATATAGCAAATATACACCACAGCGGGTAAGCCACGGGTAGTTAACTGTCAGAGCTGCGTTCCAGAACAGTGGCAACATACGCTGCTTTGTGGTCCATTCAGTGCTGCCAAGAATGACTGGAGGCATCTGTGGCTGTTCTGCATTGCTCAGATCCTCATCTGGTGCCTGAATATCTGTGAGAATACCCAGTGTCTATGAGTGACAAACCAGGCTAATGAAGACATTCTGCACAATTTTTTTTCATATATTCCTACCCAGGCTAGACGTTTATTGCTATTAAATATGTCCACATCATTAAGAGCAGCATTGTTTCTTGATGAGTGTGGCTAAATATCAGGAATGTGGCAACTCTGAACTGCCTGCACCACAACATAATTACTACCATTCTGCTGAGCATTGAAAAAATGCTTTTGCAGAATGCAAGTTTCATCAGTGAACATCTTGTCTCCTTAAAAAAAAAGTATAATATCTTTGGTAATTCTATGCTCTTTGCCGATGGAATGCTGTGCCTCTTGGCTCACTGGGAATGGGGACATGTTTTGGGTTGTTTTTTTTTTTTTGGTTGCTTGGGTAGCTCCATCTGGTCCTGGCACCGCCACGCCTTGCCCCTGCCCAGGAGTTTCTGCATCCCAACTATGTGTTGGCAATTAGCAGAAATGTTGGCAAGGCATCAAGTTGCAGTGTGAAATTCTCGCCGACATGTTGACTGGATGTGCTGTTTATGTGTGTGTGTGCGCGCATGTCTTTCTATACATGTGTCCATACATGTGTGCATGCGTAGTCATGGCTTCCTTTTTGTGTATTACAATTGAAGCCCTCCTACTCTACCCTTCTGATTCATCTTAGCTTGTTTGGTTTGCACTGTCCATTTACCCTGTAACACTGACAGAACTATAGCAAAAACAATTGTCCCAAAGTTACCTCAAAGTTTCAACCTTTCTACTGGTATTTCAAATCATAGATGGAAAAATCTGTATTATTTCTTCATTGTTTTCTAAATCCATACAGTATGTTGAAGGGGTCAACCCAGTACTTGAGCAGGAACTGGTTCTTTCAGTCATTTTGTATCACTTTAGCAATCTCTTGCCAAAACGAATAGGAATAAAGGGACAAGCCCAGAAAATATGAAAATGTAAGCCATTTCTAATCACTCTGCCTTATGCAGAACGCCTTTGTATAAATTTCAATTCTGGAATCACAAATCACTGTTGTTGTTTGTTTGTTTTCCGGACATTGACATGATGGTCGTATTCTGGCTTTCTAATATGTTATTCAAACTTTCCTCACTCATCTCCAAACTATATTTCCTCTCTGTTTCATGTCCTCACTAAAGTAGTTTCTGACCTGGACCTTTCTGGAGAAAACTTACTTAAAAGCCTATCTAGAGTTTTAATCTGACCTCTTTCTTTCCAGGTCTGACATGGCAGGATGACATCACTCAGCAGGTTATCTCTAGAGAGCTCTCCAAACTGAGGAATGTCCCACTCCGCCATCAAGCCACACCTCTGCGCCCCCCTGACCGCCTTATTTCATACAGCAGCAGAAACCTTCAGCAATATCTGACGGGTCTAGGCTTCTTGCCTCAGGCCAAGGTAGATGGACAACCAGGAGTCCAACGAGAGGGAACCAATGTTCAGGTGACTCCTTCACACTGTAGACTTTGTGTCTGTGTCGGGGCGACACAGAGAGAGAAAAAGAGAGAGAGAGTAGGGAGCGAAACGGTGCTTCAGCCCTGGAGAAAGTGAAACATCTCTCTGCCTCCCGACTGATTCAGTAATTCATGCCTCATATAGCAGTTTCATTTAAGAATTGCATATTTTATTTACCGGACACTACACGAAGGAACAAAAAAAAAGAACTGGAAAAGCACCCACATAATTTAACTGTGTGTATAATATATGTGTGCGTGCGTGTGTGTATATATATGTGTATATATGTACGTATAAATATCTCCTGCGACCCTGGAAAAAGGAATTCTAAGGTAAAAAAAATAAATAACCCAGTTGATATTGTCAGGGTTATCTTAACTCGGCCCTTGGCTTTTTACAATAACGCTTTGTACAAACTGGAAGTGTATCCAACAAGAGCATTTTTAAAAATCTGTCTCTGGCAAGTACTAACATGTTGCAGAGAGTAAGTTGAGTGTAATGTCTGAAGAAACTTGGTTTATTTAGATATCATAGTTTAACTGCTCGGCGGGAGATATACGGTAGCATTTAGGTCCAGGGTTTAGGCTATAACATGTTCCATACTGCATAAGTAAACAAACAATAACAAATACATTTTCCCTTGCTAAATTATGGAAGGGCCTCTTCCTATTCATTGTGAAAAAAGAGTCAGTATCTGTCGTTTGCTGGGGTTGCCCTCTCATCCCTGCTTAGCTTTTGTTTCTCGCTTTCTGTCTTTTCCCCTCATCTCCCACTGAGCAGTGACCCTTTTACGCAAAGATACTCCATCACTTAATTACATTATTCAATCCTCATATTTACACTGATGCCCAAGCTTTGTGTGAAATGTGCCCAGCATCCTTCTTAGTCGAGCTGCGTCCTGCTGCTGTGTCAGTGCAGCCATAATGCAAAGTTGAAGAGTTCAGGACCTCCCTTATTGATGAGATGAGGTCCTTTGTTGTGTAGCGTGATGGAAAAAGGCGAAGATGGTTAGCATGAATGGCAGTACTCCCCCGTCTCGCTGTGCTAATGCCATTATGGCCTCTCAGTACGACAGGCTTGGAAGGAGTGACATTTTCTCTATATACATTTGAAGGACAGAAAATAGCACCAAGGGAGATAGCTAGTATTATTGCAGCAGCACCATGGTTGATAATGCTACTCAGTGGATCGGATAAACTGATATATAAGGCCCATACAATTGATGCATGGGCCTTTTTGATTCAGAAAAGAAATCCCAAATTTTGGTGCCAACTACAGTGAAGGCCTCTAAATGCCTGTATACCAGTGCATTGTAATGTTATAGTGTGCCAAATACAAACTCAAATGGCTTTGTAATCAGATGACTCACAATTTTTCTTTTAGATAAAGGGATGCGGCTACTCTTAAGAAAGAGTGGATATGCATTTAAAATTTGTTGTGTCTTGTGAAAATGCATGAAATTACACTTTGAGTGACACTATCTCATCTATAATTTCCATAATGCATTTTCCAAGGGCAGTTGTATTTGATCTAGAATCCCTATTCATATCCTGTCCTGTCTAGTTGAGCCCAGGTTGCTTCTCTTTTTAGACCAAAGCCTGTCACAACAATGCTGACCCAGTGTAACCCGTTTAATGTTGGGGGGGGGGGGTTGAATATTTATCATATGAATTTTGTCACTTCAGCTTTGCAGAAATTGGTCCACCGCCATACATTGGTCTCTGTGAGGTACTATTTTGGCACATTGATGCTGACTAAATGTTAATATCAGCAGGCTAACATGTTTAGTATAAATTATGTCATTAAATTGCTAATTTAATTATGTCCAACTCTCCTAAATCCAAAAATATTTATAGTGCTGTGTCATGAAACAAAGTAACATAGCAAATCCTCACAAACAATACAGACAATTTGGGCATTTTTGCTTGAAAAATAACTTAAATACAATTTATCATAAAACACATGTGCATTGTTGCAATTAAACTGGACTCTATGACGCCCAATAGGATTGTGCCAATCCATCCAATAGATAAGATTGAAAAATTCAGCTGCTGGTGGCATTATAGAGGAAAAGGCTGTGCTCAAGTTAGGGTAAGAAAGATTCTGTGCTTTTAAAGTGATGTTTACAAATAATTCATTTTAAATACATTTGATCATGACATAGAAAATAATAGTAAGTATTTAATGTACCGTGTATGTATGTATGCAAACACAGTTGGGTCCTGAAGGAGCCTGCAAAAGGTCTTGAAAAGGTGCTTTACCTTTCAGGACATGCAGCCGGAATTAATGGAACGGAACCACCTGCCTTCTGATTGGACTCTACTTTGTGATTTGACTGCCATTGTTCAATCAAATTCATATGTGTAACTTCAGCATTACACATTTCGGGAACTCTGAATGCTGAGCTTTACACACACACACACACACACACACACACACACACACAGAGACACACACACACACACACACACACACACTGCTCTGTGTCTGTACAGAGATGTTCACAACATGAACAGACTTGAATTCCTCATGTAGATTTATTTTACAGGTTTTCAAAGGTTGATTACCAACTACTAACTTCGGAATTATTTGTGAATATCTCTTGACAATCTCAAATCTTTTTGACCCTTATTTGATAATTGATTGTTGCCATCAGTAGCATGGCTGCAAGCATGGTTAAAAAATGTTTGACATATAAAAGTTGCTCTAAATGTGCTAAATAGGCATGTTTTGTTAAAGAATGAAGACTTCAGGTCTGATGGCCATTCGGAACCCAGCTGGCCAAAACCCCAGAAGGGCTGGAAGGAAACCACTGTCTACAGCCTTCAGGAAGGAGCTGGTCAACCTCCTGTTACCAAAGTCTTTACCCAGAGTGGTGAGGGCAGGCACCCGAAGCTTAGTACAACGTACTCCAACCAAGACCCAGGAAGGAGCAAGCTGCTTTCCAGTCATGTAGAGCGGCTTCTTGCAGGGGCACCAGGCACTCAGCAGGGCTCCCTGGGTAGAGAGGGTCCTTGGCCTAAAAAACTCCATTACCTTAGCTACATCCATCCAGCTCAGAGTGAACACGCAAAGCTGCCGTCTCAGGAGGCTTTTGGCTCCAAACCCCAGAGGCCTAATCTAGACCGACTGCTGGTCAAGGCTGGTTCAAACCGACTGACTGCCAAAGAACCTCTTAGTGTCATGGATGGTAAGATCAGCCTTTTTATATAGCTTGTTATACAGTATATTTTTCAAACTCTGGCTTTATATTTGCACCACAAAAGCTCCTGTAGAAATTACATTTAAATACATTTTTTCATTGTGGGTGGTCATTCTTCTCTCTTTCCAGAGCGATTCATCCAGAATGTGGCAAATCAGCTTGGAAGGCACAGCATCAACATGAAGACTTTAATGGGTACAGACCTGGACCAGTTGGCTGGGGTCATCTCTGGAGTTATGCAGGAGGTCGATGAGGTTCAGCCGGCAGTTGGAGCCAAGGCAGGACTGGGAGTTACTGACTCGAGGGGGGATATGGATGGTATCAGGGGGCCACTGACAGCCATGCAACTGAATCAAGACCAGGACCTGAAATCAGATGAAGGGCAGGATCCAAACCAAAAAGAAACACTGACAATGAAACAGCAAGGTGGGTGTGTAAAAGGGAATGAAATATGGCAACTCAGAGTAGCTATGTGTTTATTTTCTGTCATAGATATAAGACTGTAAGGTATTGTAATTTATAAATGTCTAAATAATGCTTTATTTATGTAATCCATATAATACTGCCAATGATATTTTTGAGTCTTTAAGTTTATTTTTTTTCTTTAATAAATACAAAAGAGAGCTTTAGTTTTCCCACAATCTGCTCACATTGTGTTTGTTTACAGGCCAGCAAATAGACAGTGAAGACAAAGAGCCCGTTGACAAGGTGAATTTAAAATGACTCTGCTCGACCAACAAATTGGTTTCTCAGGAAGTGGGACATGCAAACTTACACTTTATTCACTTTCAAGTGATTTCAAAATTGTGCAGACAAGCATTGGCTTTTAAATTCCTAGAAGTTGATAAGAGACTCACAATTGCTGGTTGTTAGAAAATAATTTAATCAGCTTAAATTTTTTCATTGGAACTTTAAATATGAAATTAATTATAATTGCTTTGTGTGACACTGTGTGTTTACACTTTAGAAGGAAAGCAAATCCACTGAATGCACCCTTTAAGAAATTGGACGGAAAGGGATGTCATTAGACCTTAACACCGCACCCAGACAT
Source organism: Scophthalmus maximus (assembly GCF_022379125.1). Taxonomy (NCBI): domain Eukaryota; kingdom Metazoa; phylum Chordata; class Actinopteri; order Pleuronectiformes; family Scophthalmidae; genus Scophthalmus; species Scophthalmus maximus. The sequence goes on from NC_061535.1 coordinate 606,373, forward strand.
AGAAATGTCAGTGAATTCAACACAAATTTTGTACCTTTAGTCACTGACATTTCTAATAAAACTGAAGTGTATGTTCAATGTATTAATTTTCCGTCAGAATGTAACAAAAAAAATAAAAGAAATAAAAATAGTGTATAAGTAAAAAGAAATTGAAAATTCTGTCAGTATTCTAAAGATAAGTCTTTGATTGGAAACAGCATGCAGTGTTCTTCTCCAAGCTGCTGGACTACCTCAACCTGGAGCCCTTCGGTGACGCTCAGGAGATCAGCATTGGACCACCAGCTCCCCTCCAGAAAATGGTCGGACTAGAGAACGTCCAGAGCCGGACAATGCAGGGCCAGGTTCCTGCACCCCATCGCTGGGAGGAGAAGTCTGTGACTGTGCCTGCAAAGGAAGGCTCCACCCTGCGGTTAACTGGTGGTGCAGAAGGCCCTGACACACAGGTGGACTCTGAGATTGAGAGATGGATGCAGGGGATTCAGTCCCCAGCAGGGAAGATGCAGCTGGAGGAGCCACAGAAGAAGGACATGAAAGTCAAAACTCAGCTTGTCCATGTTGGGGTGAAGGAGTATTCCAGCAGAGGGAAGGACAGACACTTTGGCTACATTATCACTGGATCAGAGTGAGTATGCTTCATTACAGTGATGAAATTGTAATTACATTTGCAATTGATGATATTGAGAATCAAAGACATTTTTTTATGCCAAAAAAGTTCACACAGTATTATCTAGTGCCACAATATTACATATTTATATTACAGTGACTCAGATTGTAATTTCATTACAAATCAATGATATGAACAACCTGAGTAATGCTAACGATAACAGGGGGAAATAAAGGTTCTGTCCTCTATCTATTTCGGTTGTGCTATAAAGCAGCCTTAGTTTTCCATGACATTTTGAACCCTTTGGACTGTTGTAGTTGGCAGTTTGCCCGCCCTCTTGTATTTAAATTTATCTATACCACTTTATCCTTCACGGGTCGCAGGGGGACTGGAAGCAAACCCAGCTGACAGTGAGCGAGAGGTAGGGTACACCCTGGACAGGTCGCCAGCTTATAACAGGGTCAACATAAAGAGAACAACCATTCATTCTCACATTCACACATATGGTCAATGTAGAATCTCCAATGAACCCAGCCCCAATCTGAATCCCTTTGGACTGTGGGTTCAAAACAAGAAACTTCTTACTGTGAGGCCACAGTGCTAAAGACAGTACCACTGTGCTGCCCTATTTAAATTCATTAAGATCTTAATCAAGATGATTTAGACTATAAGTCCTGAATAATCAGGTACTATGGATTTTTATTTTATTAATGTTTGGGTTTTGTGTTGTTTGTTTCCTGTTGGCCAATGTGTACTGTAACCGTATGACATTTATTTGAAGTAAATTTAACTACAGAAGATTTTTAGATTATAAAATATTGAGACAAGCTCAAGCAGCTGTTCAGGGCAACATTATAGATGAGACTTGCATGTCTGTGACCTGCATTTATATCAAGTGCATAGTTCTGATTTATACTGTTGCGAATTTCAGCACATTAGTCTACAGTATGCCAATAACCCTGTTACCTGAGTCATTCTACTTGAAAATCTATAGACTATTCAAATAGCATCACCAAGAACCTTGTAAAAGCCACTCTCTCTTTCTGAAGTGGTTATTATGTAGTTCATAGCCACTTCATGTTATAGTTTATTGCTCTGCTCACCATTTGTGAGCCATGCTATTGGACCTGCACTCATTTGACATCCCTTAATACTAAGCATATGTCTCCTTTGTTCTGTTACTTAAAACTGCCTTTAAGAGATTCAATTCTTGTCAAAACCACCCACATATTCATATCTTTATGGTAAAGGAAACAGTAGTTTGAAATCCTTAGTGCATGCTGCACCTGATTACAATAGCAGGGATGATAAATCCCTCCGTGTGTGGGTATTACTCTGCTGTATTACAGCTTTAATGATAATACTTTGTCAGGAAGGGTAGCCAAGTTCTCTCTCTCTCTCCTTCGCATTCACCTCTCACATAGCTCCGGCTCAGCAAAGATAAGTTCCTATCGACTGTGTCTTCGCCCCTGGCTCTCTCTCAAATCACTTTATGGCGTTATCAAGTCCAGTGTCAGTGGGTTGTCCTTCACCTGTAAAAGAGACGCAGGCTCATAAAGCTGCCATGGGTACAGTTTTTGTCACCTTATTGCCACACGTTTAGAAACTCAGATTAAGACAAAGACACACAATAAAGGAGGGTATGTGCAAGGGGAAAGAAATAGGTCGCCTTCTGAGTGAAAAATCTTCACCTCCTTCTCCACGTCTATCCTCAGCCCACCTTGCGGACACCTATAGTTGGCTTATAGAGGTGCCTGTGCATTTGCTGCAGGCCTCATGATTGCACGGTTGTTATACCCAGCTGCTTCGCACCCTGCAGTGAGGCTACGCAAACCTGCTTATCTGACAGCTCCTGATATTGTGGTGGTAGTGGGGGGGTTAAGCAATGGGGGATGGTGGGGTTGAGGTGTGTTTGTTTGCGGAAGGTGAAATCGAAAGGTATGGATAGAAGGGAAAGAGACAGAGAGAAATCCAAGGGGAAAAGTGCTTGCATCAACAACCAAGTCACTCCTGGAGCTCTCCAGTTGCTAGTTGCTCTGCTATTACCGCAGAGGGATGCAAACGTGTCTGGAATTGCTTCAGTGAATCTTTAACTTTCAAAACCCCTCAAAAAGTGGAGAAAAAGAGCCACCTGCTCCCTCAAAGGTGGAGTGAATCAGCCAGTAGGCTAAAATGTTTAGAGGAACACTATTATGATGTGATATCATATGCAATATATCTCAGCGTAATGTTTAACTCGAATATGTTTAATAAATTGTAATAAATGTGTTTCTGAAAAAATGAACCAAAAAACATATAACTGATAATGTCATTGGATCCCAGTTAAATTAACATTTTTTTCTGCTATGGAGTGAAAAGAACATTCGAACAATGTCTCATTATGATTAATGCCTTTTTGGTGGATGTCACCTTCCAGTCATTTGGCAGTGGCTCCAGGTTAAGCTGTCAGCAATAAAGTAGTTTTCTGTATGTGTTTGTGTGAATGCCCTTCTCATTTCCTCCATCCAGCGCATTGGCCTGTAGATTGCCTTTGTTTGGTCTATTTCCTTGGCGATTTACTCTCTGAGTGAGAAAGCAGCTGCGGACTGAGCTAAGATGAGGCATGGCTTTATCAGACCACCATTACACTTTACCTCCATTCCATTTGCAGCTTATTATTCTCATCTCACCGTGAGGGCGCGTGCGTGCGTGTCGTTGTGTTTGTGTACCTTGTCACAGCATGTTTTACTTTGAGCGTGCGTGCGACAGACAGACAGAAAGTGAATGTAGGCGAAGAAAAAGAAAGATGAGAAAGGAAAAGGAGGAAAAGGCGCGTACATATGATACAGCCATTACACCTCATGCAGGTTCCATTTGCACCTTATTGTTTGTCTCATTGCTAGAAAAAAGCAGGTGATTTACCAAGCCTGAAGAGACAGCTGATCCCTTTCCCTCCGCACGGCGTTGTGTGTGTGCGTGTGTGTGTGCGTGTGTGTGTGTGTGTGTGTGCGTGCATGTGTGTGTGTGTGTGTGTGTGCCTGTGTTTGGGTGTGTATATGTATGCAGTTTATCCATTCAGCCAACCATGGCCTTTGCTTAAGTGCAATGACCCATTTGTGGGTATGAATTGTGCCAGTATCTCCTTAAAAAAATAGCATTTTAATGCCTGAATGGCTACATGTATCTTGTATGGGTATGGACATCCAAATGTGATACCCAGCTGTCTGTGCATTTCTCCCCTAGCTCCCTCACCACTGACCAAGGCTTGGACCTAATGGAGCGACTGGCGCAACGGCTGAACCTCCACACCGCAGACCTCACCCAGCTCTCGTATGTACAAACATCCCATTCACACCCAAAATGTTGCAAATAATGATTTACCTTGCAGTTTACAAGCGATACATTCCATAAAGGATAATTGGGCACATTAAAAGCATTTGGAACAGTTTTGCTTAGTGCCTTTGAGGTAAGGGAAACAGAGTTAAGGCTGTCCAGACACAGCAAGCACTATTTGTGCGAAAATGCTGTGCCACACTGTCAGAGATTGTAGGGGTTTGTTGTTTTCTGACCTTTCGGGGTGTTTGACTTCTTGCAGGGAGAGAAATCAGGCCTAGTTACCTCCAGACACATACTGATGTCTCCATTGTATTCAAAACACTGCCTTACCACATTGTCACTGCATACCTTGTCAAGGAGAGAGCAGTCAAGTCATCAAATGACATGTTAAAGAGAAAGAGAGAGAGAAGGGAAACGGCAGTAGACAGAGAGCTGGATACAGGGAAAGTATTCCAGCAGGATGTGGATAATATATTAATGAGCAAGCGAACTGTCCTTGAACCCAGGCTGGTTTGTGCTTGTACCATGGTTCTGCTGCACATTTGGTGTCAGACCATGTAGGAGGCAGACTAGATGTGTTTGCGTAAGATCTGACAAGCGTTTCAAGATACTCCTGCAGGAGAAGTGAAGTCTGGGTTGTTCAAAAAACATCGGCAGCATATGTACACCAAAGCCGGTGAATTTCAGTCTGCAGCTGCAGTGCAACTGTACATAGACGATTATGGTGTATAATAGCTACTGGGAGAGAAAACTGTCAGAGAGTGTTCTGTATCTACTGTTCAACACTGAAAATATGCTCAGTGACCTCAAGATAAATGGAACTGAGGAGATGTTCTGATCTCCAAGAACACAATGATATGTCCTCATGCCAGCACTGTTTGAGTTGTTATTGCACCCGTCATTTGATATCACTCAGACTCAGCTGATGCACATAATGATCAATGTGGTTATCTGGATTCTGATGAATGACCAGTGTAGTATTCAGACACTGTAGTCAAGCAACAGTAGTGCAGTGTGGTGTAATAAAACCTAATTACAATGGGAAGGGCCAATATTCAATGATTTGTTCCATTTTTCATATAGACTGAAAATTTTGTCTTTCTTAAATTAATTTTTTTACTGGGGTTTAGCATGAAAACGAGGAGTACTCGCTCAGGTGACCGAAATGTCCCCAGAAGTAGCTGTACACTAAAAAAAATTCTGATTCACACTCTGAAAATCTGCATTAACATGTTAGCAGCATTTTAATGTTGTAACTGGTTTCAGTGCAGCAAAAATAATTATATATTTTCAATAATTATATATGCAAATGCATTATGTTAATAATCTGACTGTAGTTGCTATAGGATTCAAGTAAATGTTACACCTGTAAAAGCTATCAAAAAAGCAACAGATAGATTCTGCAAATGAAGCTTCCACGCTGTATTCCACCTTGTATTGATGAAAAGTATTCTGTACAGAAAACAAATACAGAAAATGTCCTCTTTGTCAGGCTTTTTTATCTCTTTTCTTTTCATTTTTATAGAGTAATGAAAGCGCATTCATGTAGAAATAGCTGAGATGGAGGATGTGGCGCAAGCCCATTGTGACTCTTGCTATGTGGCCACAGCAGGTAAACGTTTGAAAGCCTCTGTCTGAATATCAGGCTGCCTGAGTATGGGAGCTGGGTCAGACCACACCGCCCTGCTCTGAGGTCTGCTCTCTCTCATTCGCTCTGATGGGCACTGATAGGAAGATGGGAAAAGAGATACTGAAATATGACAACAGGCATCGAGAGAGGAATTATTTCCCACACAAAGAGAATGAAAGGAGGAAGCTGGAGGTTTCAATATTTTTTAGATTTTAAGATGCCTAAAACAATTATAAAATACTCTATGTGCCCCTTTTCAGATGACGTAAGTGTTTTACCTGTCAGAAACACTAGGGGGAGTAGGACACAAACTCACAAGTCCATACTAACACAGTCTGTTCAGGCACACAAACACCCACACCCGCCTTCTGCCAATATCCCCTTAACCAGTCTCCACATACACTCATCATGTCCCACCAGCAGAGCTTATATGAAGTCCAAGCTTACACATCCGATAACACAGGAGGCAGTGTGAAGTCTGCCAGATAACTTTTCTGTCTTCTGACTTCATCTCCCAACTGTGGCACCCCCCCCTCATATATTTGAATAGGCTCTGTGTGGCTTGGAAATAAAAAAATAAGCAAAAAACAATCATGTCAGTTAAATTTGAGATTCATTGAGATCCCTGGCAGAACACCTTTGACCAGGGAGACTGGAGGCAGTAGTGAAGATTGGGGAAATATTGACATTTACAAGAACAAACAGAGACCAGGTGAAGGCATTAGAGAAGGATTTTTTTTTTCAGAGCCATGTATGTGTGTATTTGAGTGTGATTATGTTCACAAATGCCCTGTTGCATGGTTGAGTCTGTCTGTCTAGCGGTATTGGCTCATATGTTGCCCCTGGCCGAGCCAGTGTCACCGCCTCTGTAGCGGACTGACTGATGGTGAGTGCATCTTGGTTACAGCATTCTGGCAGTCTGACTAATATACCTCTCTGTCATACAGTCTACCTGGAAGGCTGGAGGAAAGATAGAGCAAGTAGACATCTCAGCTCAATGCCATATGTTCAGTAGCTAGTAGACCTTGTGGGCTGGTATCAACCCCCACCATACCAGTGATTTGACAAGTTTTAGCCCCTCATGTTTGTATGGAACCGTCCAAGGCAGCTATTGGTTTTCATTCATTTCTGTGCATGGTGAAAAGCAGATTCTTGAAGCTTGATTGAGTAATTTATCACTGCAAACATAAAATCTTCATGAATGTTTTTTTGTATAGTGTCAAGGAATATTGCAACATTTTGAGAAAAATGCAACTTTACTTTCTTGCCGAGAGTTGCACTATATGCTAATAATTAAGCAACAGCGAGCAGCTGGTTATCTTAGCTTTGTATAAAGACTAGAAACAATTGGAAGCAGCTAGCCTGGCTTTTTCCATAGCTAACATCTGCCTACTAGTATCTTGAAACCTCAGTTATTTACACGTAATATTGTGTTCATTTAATCAGTATACAACTGGACAGGAAACAGTGAAGACAGGGGTTCAGAAACATCAAGGATAGCTGTTTCACGATGTTCCCTGCCTGTATGCTAAGCTAAGCTATGCTAAGCTAAACCGTCGCCTGGCTCTGTCTTCATATTTAATGCACAGACAGGAGATTGGTATTGATCTTTTGTATCAAACAGAAAGCAAATGAGCTTTTGATCTAAGGTAAGATACTATTAATTTACACTGCATGAAACAACAATGTAGCTTAGGAATAAAATAATGTAGACTTGGTGTTAATGAGACATATCACAGGCTCATAGGCTTATCGCACGAGTTAAGGTTCATGGTTTCAAAAGTCTGCAATACAATAGACTTTTGTTCTAAATCTCAAACACAGCATAGTTTACCGAATTGACTGATGATGTGTTCTATTAGCAAGCATTAGCGTGCTGCAATAGTGTCAGTTAAGGCCCAAACTCTTGTGTAGACATTTGGGACTAAATCAAAGACAAAAAGTAATAGATAAAATGCTGATTTTCACAGTGTGGATCTCACTGTCAGCTCTTGCATTTTAAAATCATCACTAAATTGGTCTGTTGGACTTTCCTTAGAACTTGGAGGAGTGGTGTATCTCACTCACACAGCATTGATCATTTGTTCACTCATGCCATTTGTTCATCATCGGTATCAGAGACATCTCTGATCATTTTGGCAAACCTGACGAAAAATATCTCGCTGCTGCATTCCAGAATTACCCTGATTGGCCCATTGGGGAACTACATTTACAGCTCAAAATAAAGGTGCCATATTTGTTACTGATTAGCCCTGACAGAGTCTTCATCATTCATGGCGATACGATGCTTATGTTGCCTTGTTTAACCATGTTTCGAAACACATCCCTCCCAGGACTATGAAGTAACTGCTAGCTGTTAAAAATTCTCCCTTTTGAGCTATGACATTTGTTTTTCATTTGAGAGATGAAGAGATTACAGTAGACATGAGTACATTTTTTTCTTTACACATTGCATCAGTATATACTGTTCTCCCCCAGACCACTGTTGGGATTTCTTACAGAGTCCGGTGTGGTTGTTAGATACTATGCATTGCCATCCTCAGACCTTAAACACTTATCCTGCTCCACTTATCCTGCTCTAACAAATATGGCACCTTTATTTTGAGCTGACCAGACTGAGGAGAATATGGGCACAGGCAGCACAGACAGGTTACTGTAGATGGTGACTATACTTTGGTCTTTAGCAAAGATCAAACTGAAACAGAAAGCAAAATTCATGTCACATTTTGTCGCAAAAAATTATATCTGAAACTCCTCTGCTTCTCCTCACTTCATTCAAAGCATACATTCATTGTAGGATTAACCTTAATGTTCCTTAGAGCAGTTTTTTAAAAACATTTTTGGGCAATGTAGTTATTACCAATATCTGTCCATTAAATATAAAGATACAGAGAGCAGCCAATTAGATTAGCATAAAAGTGTAATCAGGAAAATGGCTAGATTTTAACTTCCTGCAAGTTCTTTTCATCTAACTCTTGGGAAGTAATCTCAAAATATAAACTCAGCAAATATTTTTTCAAAGAAACAATATTGCAACTGGAATACATTTCCCATTAACATAATGATATGATGTCATTTTGCAAGTTGCAAATAAGTTGATACTAAACATATTAATAAAATGTCCACAGACAACATTTGTTTTCGGCAGTACAATATCCAATCTTAGTGACTATGCATCATTAAACTTTTTTGTGCATGTTTAGACACTCACATGGTGAAGGTTGGGGAAAGATCATGGCCTGTTTAATATTGAAAAAGGTTGAGTGACTTCAGGTGCTTTTTTACATTGACGCAAGACCACAATCTTCCTCAACGTGACCCGGTAGACGGGGCTGTGGATGGTCTCTGGTGTGACAGTTGCTATAAAACTCAAACTCAAAACGAACAGTAAATGCTGTAAACAAGACATTTAAATGCAACTGCTCATTTTGTTTCTCTTTGCTCTTTTTTTGCAGTGTCCTAGGTCCTGCCTTGACTTTTAGAGTTGGAGCCAACTCCAAGAACGTGACCACTGCAGATCTGGTTGAAGTTGCGGGTAAGAGCAGCAGTCTATATTTTTTCTTATCACATGCGATTATCCTGTTGACAACCTTCATCCCTATTCATCTAATTTTTACTAGCCAGACCCATCTGTCACTGTCTGTGCTCCAGCATTCGAGAACACAGATTTGTCTATCCAGATACAGTAGATAGGCTGGTGTTCATCTTGCTCAGACAAGCCGCTGTCCCAAAGAAGATTATCAACAGTGTACAATGACAGACGACCATCAATTACTGAGATAATGAACCTAGTGTGCACACTTGTCCTGTCCACACACACTCATATACAGCACACAGGACAGTTTATTTGGTCCTCTATAAAGTCCAACAGGCTGACAGATTGAAATAGGTTTTGCACGTGAGTGCGTGCACGTGCGTGTGTGTGTGCACGCGTGTGTGTGTGCGTATATGTGTGTGTGCGTGCCTGCATGTATAAACTAGTTTGATCTAGACTGATGGAGAGCTGTCACCCATAGAAAGGAAGTTTGCAATGGCTCCACTTTCTCATATATTGTCTGCGCTCCGATCAGCCCAACTATGGTGTCGGTGTGTGTTGGATGTGTGTTGATGTCCTTGCTTTGGTCGGAAATGACTTTGAGAAGCTCAGCAATACCCTCAACAGTCAATATCATCCAATATCACCCCACTGGAATCAACACTGTGGTGTTGCTACTGGCTGAAATGTGTCATTTTTTTGCCACCAACTAGTTTTCTATTAGGAATGTTCTGGATGATGGCTGATGATACAGATTTATCGCCTTACCGGACTTGGGGTTGAACTTTCTTTTCCATCCCATTTTCTAATTCTTTGTCCTCTTTTTTTCCCTCCTCTCTTGAGTGACTGACTTTGATGAGGTGGCGTGTGGTGAGAGCTAATGACAGGCGTGAGTTGGGCTGAAATGTCAGACCAAATGTTAAGTCAACATGATCATCGGCTTGACCCATGTTGATGAATTATGAATACAGCCCACCTGAATAATGATTTGTGAAAGCAGACAGAAGGAGCTTATTGGACTACTTAAGGTTTAGCTTCAACATTTGTTTATCCCAATTCAGCAGCTGAAAAGGTAAAAATGGGGCTTAAAGATAGCAAAGTGGTTAAATCATCTGTCTTTGGAGCTATATGTGTGCCCCCACTGATCTTAGATGAAATCCTGCCAGAGCTTTATCCCCTGTGCCCCCCTCCTACCTCCCCTCTATTTCCACCAGTGTGAAGCGAAGAGGATTTCCCGCTCTCCTCCTGATATTAAAACAAAAGGAAGTGAATGTAGAAACTGTCCCTTTGGTGTTTAAAATCCTTTTATTCCAGCTCCAAAATATGCATACATGACAGTGAATTCAATATGAAATGACAATGACATGGTGGTTTTAAAGTGGTTACCAGGTAGTGGGGCAACAGCATGGTTTAAGTGGAATCTAAAAAAATACAACTGACACCCGCGGTGGCCACCTGGGTAATCCCGGCTGACCTTTGACTTATGTGTGACTGCGCATAAATGACGTGGCGTCCTAATGAACTCATCAAAACCCCTGCTGTATTCTGTGCAAAACCTGCTGCTGAGAGCCAGCCCAGCATGCTTTATGGCAGTCATGAAAGTAGAAAACCAAAAACTGTGTAATACTGTGGAAAATTCATCAAATGGTTTCTTCTTTCTAACTGGCTAATAAATATTAAAAACAGAACAATCAGTAATCAATCATCGGCATGCGACTGCGCCTAGAGCCATGCTCTAACTGTACTTAAATTCTGCTTTATACACCTGTATTGTTCATTTGGGCTGGAGCTAATGATTCAATTCACTATTGATTATTATGTTATGTCATTTCAGATGAATAGTTTAGCCAATAAAATATCAAAAAAACATTGCGAACGTGTGAATCAAAATCATAAAAATTTGGGGCTTGTTCGGGATTTGAACCCAGGACTCCTTGCAAGATAAAAAATATATATATTTACAGTGATATAAAAACTGTAAGAGTATATTATAATATTTGAGAAAATGGAATCAACAAATGTTTAGAAGTCTTTTTGCTTCAGTAACCCACTTAAATGGTAAATTGATTATTAAAATTGGTATTTATTTTTCCGATTGACTAATTGACCTATTGGGTTACTACTACCTGGAATATTATAGTCACAAATAAAGCTGCAAATAAAAAATATTCTTAATTTTATAACAGCCTAAGAAGATAAGAGTTATTTTGTTTATCATGAATATATCCATCATTCAGTCTATGAAGTATTAAAAAAATTAGTGAAATATGCCAGTTTTGAAGACATACTCAAATGTTAAACAAACAGTCAGAAATCACAAAAGTTTGAAAGCCAAAATCAAATAATTCACAATAAAATGTAGTGGAGAAATCTTTTGTTTGTAATTGGGCTAATTGTAACATAACCACTTCAGATATGGTTAATTTACTGTATTATTAATACTAGTACTAATAACACATGTGCATTCACGCCCAACTATATAGGAAGCCTTTACCAGTTATCGTGACTGTACTTTGTTAGCTGTGTCTGAATGAGGTTAATATGACTCTGCTACATTCTTCTGTCCATCTATCTGCCCATCAGTTCTATTTGATGTGTTCAATGCTCCATTGAAAAGAATAGACAAAGAGACTCGGTTGAAAGGCATGGACAGTATAGAGGAGATTTGATAACTCCTTGAAAAGCATCTTTTGGGCAGCAGGTTCTTAGCGGCTTTGTGGTGAAAGGCCTGCTGGGAGGTCTGACTGTATTAGTGGAGGTAGAGGCTCTTGTGTTCTGCTCAACTGGAAAACGGCAGGACAAAGACCCACACTGCCTAATCCCTGCTCGCCTGCAAAACAAAAGGGAAAGCTGCTGCTTTATCGAAACTACAAGGCATTCTGTGTGTCCGTGTTTGTGTGCGGATGTATGTGTGCATGTTTGTGTGTGTGTGTTTTTCTTTTTTCTTTTTTTTGCAGCTGTGGTGTTCATACTGTGCCAAAAAAATATTTATTCAATGTTTGATGAAGTGACAGCCAAGCTGTGAAAACCAATGTTGAAACGTATCGTTTAGAATTCTACCTTTTCTACTTCTTGCATTCTCTCTCTATCTCACTGCGATTTCTGAACATGTAAATCACCGTCAGTTGGGGTCAATTGTATCTGCCAGAATTGCTCTTGCTCACTGTAAATCTACAACCTATAGCTAATGATGGATTTGATCCACCCCCTGCTTCCACTTACATGTTTGTGCACTTCACAACGAGTAGGTAGATTCATGTGTAGGAAGGGAGTTTTCTATAATTATGTCCTCTCATTATATTTTGAATTGATGATATTGATTTGTTTTTGATGGATCATCTTCTAGATTTGCAGCAGATATGTTTTTTTCTGCTTTTATTATAAATCTACTATGTTTTTCAGCTCCATGTCAAATCTATTTCATTGGCCAGCAGGTTTTGTCATGTCTGGTGACTTGGCCACTGTCTACCAACTGTGGTCAAGGATGTCCAGGTCAAACACCAGGGTGTGTGAGTGAATATATGTGTGTTAAAAGATGCTGATAGGTGGTGGGTGGGAGCTGGGTGAGGACTCTCCTATTGTCTCGGCTGTCACGGCTGGGCACCCAGAGCCCCTCGGAGGCCCCAGAGGCCAGGCCACAGCAATGAGTCAGCCGGCCCCCAGGCCGTGAGAACCCTGGCCCTGGTCAATGAGTGCTGGGAGCCTGGGGACCCTGGGAGCAACTGGCTGGGCCATCTGGAGCAGAGTGCAGAGACCCTGACACACGGCTGTCACCCGAGGGAGAGACACCCAGAGACATGAACGCAGACATTGTCTGCCCCAATGTTTCTACCTCTGCCTCTGTCTGTCTGCCCCCCTCTCTCTCTCACACACACACACACACACACGCACACACACTCACGCAGACTTACACATTTACACCCACGTGTAAGTGACAACAGAAAGGAGATAAGGGGAGCATAAGAAGTGACATTATGTGAAAAATTCCCAAGTATTTTGGTATGCATTTCTATTCACCTGTTTTTATGAGCATTTTTAATCTGTGCACCAACCTGAACTTTGGGATGGAAGTACAGAAAAAAATGAAAAAATGAAAAAACAAATCTAAGCTTGACTGAGTTGGAAAAGTTAGGGTATTGATAAAACCATTGGCTGTATCGGCCACTAATCACCAGCCTGGTATGCTCTCTGATCTGACACCCACACACACTCACACACGCGCCCTTGCAGACAACTCTAAAGTGAAAACACCGTAGCTGTGGCTGCATAATGATGCTAACTACCATTTGAGTGGTGAGTGGTAGTCTTTCCAGCTGAGCAGATTAGCATAGATCTCCCACGCAGACAGAGTTGACCTTCACTCTGGCAAACACTTGTCAAAATGCCAACGATAATTACCTGTTCTCTTTGCAAACAGCACAATGGTTTATCCACCTGCATCTCAGGCATGGAGGACGAATCTGTAGTGTTAAAGCTGCCAGGTTTTGGACATTCACTGTTTGTAAAGGTAAGATGCAGGGATTTCTATGTGACACAGGTGTGTGTCTGGTTTCTGCTTGATATTGTAATGTTTATTCAGATGTTTCCATGCCACCAGACACTAAAGAAATAAGAGAATTGCATTTTCTGAAAGTTGCCACCACTCTCTGTTTGCTCATGTCCAGACACAACATTCACAAGGCTAAATCTAATTTGTTTTGTCGGTTGGATTTTCAACAATCAAGAAATATGATTTTTTTTTTTCTTTTTAAATACAACAGAGCTTAGCACTGTCAGTGTTGGATGCCTGATTGTTTGTGTTCATGCCTTGACATCTGTATCATTGAGCATAGGGGTCAGAAAACAACCCATCCCCCCCCCTCTCTTTCCCTTCCCTCTTTCCCTGGGCACTCTCCTCTCTCCTCCTCATCACTGACTGCCCTCTCTGGTTGAGTGCTTGAATGTGCAGTTCAGTGATCAAAGTCTTCTTCAGTCTCTTCTCCTCCATTGCCCCTGGCTCTGTGTATTTGTGTTGGTATGTGAGATTGTGTGTGTGTGTGTGTGTGTGTGTGTGTGTGTGTGTGTTACAAGCCCAGCTCCCAGTCGTCTAAGCCATCAGGCTCTTTTTACTTTCTTTCAGTATTAGAAGTACCTTGCCAGGCTTTCTGCATTATCTAAAGGCCACACACATACCAATGTATCTATATAATATATATATATACATACCAATGTATCTATATAATATATAATATAATATATATAATATATAATATATATATATATATAGTTAATATATATATATATATATATATAAAATTGTCAAATACTACCATATATATCACAGTATATGGTAGTATTTGACGATTTTGATTATCCATTCATTTATTTATTTTCAGTAACAAATTGAGGAGAAAATATTCTCCCCTGACTATTATGCATTATACATTATATCACTAGATCATGATTACTCATCTAATAATGTAAAGGTTATAACTGTTGTAATTGGAGCTCTTCTGAACTGTTTTGTATCCAACTGCAACTTATGATCATTAACTCCGCCAAGGAGCTTATGTTTTCACACCTATATTACCCAAGGACTACTGAACAGATTTCCACGATACTTGGTGAAAGGATGAGACATTGGCCAGATTAGAAAACATATTGATATGTGTTTCTCCTTTGGCAGCCACTTTGCATCCACCTTTTTTGAGACCTGGATATCTGAGGACCAACCCCACATTTATTGGGATATCCAAAGTAAAACCCACCATGGTGTTTAATATTTCTTGTTTTGGGGCGATGGAGATTTTTTTTCCATTACCGGTAGCAGTCCCATTTTCATGGTATGATTACCATCAGTTTTCAAATTTGAACTTAGTTGTGTTGTTCACTAGCATCGCTATTTCTAGTTTAACTGCATTTCTCATTGGTAAAGTCGCTGTTTGATTTATCAAAAAGTAGTCCAGAAGCTCCTCCATTGGTCAAGTAGTGTGCTTCCAAGAAAGGAGACTGTTTTTTCCAGAGCATTTCTGTAGCTCATGCACAGTGGATCTTTTTGCTGCGGTCTGATAACAAAATCTTACTGTTCTGTGTTCCTAAACCCTTATGCATTGTTGATCTCACCAGGTAAATATGTTTGCTCCATCCATAAAAATATGTGTGTCTCTATGTGTATTTGGTTGCTGCAGGCTGCTAGATAACCAGAGTTTTATGAGTCCCAGTAAACTGCTCAATAATTTGTATTTTTGTTTTGGTGGGAACATTTCATCTCCATCAGTGTGCCAAATATCTTTATAATTCCAAGGTTACCATTCTTTTCTTTCCCTCCAAGAAGAAAATTATATTTTAAATAGTCAAAGACAGCCATTAAAATGCTCTGCAAGGCCCTTCTGGCATCAGGAAATCCGTCTAGAACATCTACTTTTTATCCTTGTCCCTGGCCGAGAGAGTGAGCTTTCATCAGCCGCTGACTCTTCATGTTCATCTCACAGAAAAAGGTGTCATGTGGAAATGTTTTCTATTGTGTCGAGGAGCCAAGAATGTTCCAATCGATGAATGCGGCTGTGTCTTCCGCTCGTCTTTATCCTCTTTATCCTTGTCAGTCGTGGTCTTTCCTCGTTCTCCATGCTCTCCTGCTCTTCGTTATTCCTCTTTTCTTTGCTTCAGTATTATCCCTGCACCTCAGTGCAGGGTCAGGGCTACACAGCTACTGTAAACATATTTACTGTCAACATTGCTGTTGCAAAGCAGCTGAAGACAGTAACAGGTGCCTGTCAACAGCCGGCCAGATCTCTAGTGCATTAAAGGATCTTTGCTGTAGACGAGGATTAGTGTCGCCTGGCATTGTTTGTTTGCTAATTCCATCTCCAAGGTATTTGTGGAAAATAGGTATGAATAATTGAAAGCGATTTCTAGTGGACGAAACAAAGCTATCAGCGAATGGCGTGAGATTAATGAGTAGGGGGTTAAATTAGAGACATGGATCAACAAATAAATACAATAATATGTTGCAATGTGAATTGTGTCAAAGCATGATGCTCAGGTATTATAAATATTTCCCCAAAACTACTTTTAAATTGAATCAACATATTGTTTGTCCTGAAATGTGTTGTGATAACAAATAATCTCACTTTATGACAAGGTACTGGTGTTTAAACCCATAAGTAACACTTTGCATCTGGTAGTGTTTGTGCTTGTTCTGGTGACAACAAAAACTGAAGGTTTACTTAAAACTTAAATGTTTTAACACTGAAACCGTCAAAATTTAGCAACATTATCAGTCTATATACACCTATATTCACTATGTGATATTTGGATGAAGGCTCAAGTAACAAATACATGATTTTAGTGGCTAAGACTATTTTCATTTGAACCTTGTTGCCATTAATTAGAGTTTGATTGAGTTCCACATTCCTTCTTGATGATATTTGACCCAACAGTTTCTCTGAAGATTAGTAGTCATACTGATTGTTTATGAAAAAACAATGAAAATATCATGTTGTGTATTTTTCTCATACACACCATTAGACACCAAATTTTATAATTGATCTCCTCTGGAATTGTGCCAGAGGGTCGATGCTGCAATTTTTTTCTGACCAAGGACTAAACCATGATCGAATTTCCAGCTGAGCCTCGCAGGATGACTGGTGACAACACATTTTCTCACACATGGTGGAAAAATGAATAACACAATGCCTCACTAGCTTCATGGTTTATGAACTGACAAAAAGGCACATTTTTCCATAAAGCTGTAATGATAATTACCTGTCTCTGATGAGACAGTCACACATCTTTGTTTTCTCTGTACATTTAACCAGAGTGTTCTCAGGAAAAATTACAGACTTGTTCATATCTCTCCAATCAATGTTTTCATCAAGACCAGAACAAATGTTGAATTTATTTGCTTTCAAGAACCCTATCCGAGCCCTATTTCTGCAAACCCTGTTTTGGGGGCTCATGTATTTTGTATTCTGTTGGAGGTTTTGTTGCTACTCTGTTAGCTGCAGAGGATGAAGGCACATAGTCTGGTGAACACTTGTTCAATGCTGTTGGTTTAAGCACCACGTTGAGCAGAAAATCCCACCTCCTCTTCAGCCCTGCCACCACCAGCACTCACTCTCTCATTTCCCTTTGGCTTCTTCCTGACTCCTTCACCGCTCCTCTATATCCCCCCTCCCTTAAACTTTTATCCCTGTGCCCAACGTGAATGCTACTCCAAGTGAGTGAACACATGCTGATGGCCCTCATGTCGCCAACAGCAGGTACTCGTACATTGTGTTTGTTCGTTGCAAACAGCTATGTAAATGAGCTTCTCTTCTCCTACGATGAGTCATAATTCAGCTTAAAAGCATTATAACAATTTGAAACTTTTCCCTTACATTTTTTTTCAAGATTTTGACTTACAGAGAAATTTAGTTGTAGGCTTTATCTTTCTGTTTGTCCTGGAATGATATTGCCCAAAGTAGTAGGATGGACAAAGTAGTAGGATGGACAAAGTAGTAGGATGGACAATGATGCTGAAGATATTCTTCCAAACATACTGAGCCTTCAAACCAACATAGTAATACATCATTATTACTTCTTACACCATAAAAATGCTCAGATGCCTCTCACCAGTTCAGTTTTTCTGCTGATTGTTGTCTTCATTATTTAGTTCATAAAATGTGCGCACTGTTGTCGAATTGTTTGTTCTTCCTGAACACCACTTATGAACCTGAAAAAAATAGCAGCAAATCCTTTCAGCCAAGAAGCTGGAATTAGGAATTTTTTGCTTGGACATATCATCATCATTTCATCGAGATCTCTTCTCTGAACCAGCTGTAACACATTTAAAACAAATTAAAGAAAATATGTACTGAAAAGATACATGTTATATTTTGGCTGGATATGGCTGTTAATGGACTTACAGAACTAAATGCGTGTATCAAAGAGACAGCGGATGACGCTTAAATTGCTTGAATCCACAAAGGGCTGGAACAAAACAAATGGGGATGGCCATACATTTGCTGTGCGATGTAGCTGTTCCAGGTGTGTATGGACGTGTTCTTGTTTGTATATATATGTCTGAGCTCATGCGCATGTGTTTATATGTTTTTTCTCTTAATGCTACATCTGCACTAAATTGGCTCCTGAATAAAGTGCACTCTGCCAGTGGTTTTGTGAGCTACAAGTGTAGAGAAACAAAGAGAGCCAGAGAGCTTCAAAGCGGGCGGGTGACATTTCGGGCTTTCCATCTTCAAAGCACTGTTTGCTTTTGTAGTTCCTCTTTGAGTATAATTATATATTTATTTTTCTGAAGGATTACAGCTGTCTGAAAACATAAAACAATTTTGAGAGCCATTTCGTAACATTTTAAATAAAGGATGCACAATGAGCAGTCTGTTTGTATGTCATTATTTTAAACAGATTTATTCCACTATTATTTGCTAGTATTTGCTAGAACTCTAATTCAGCATGTAGTATTGGGCAATGAATTGATCGTTGACCCAATAGATCCCCCCCCCCCCCCCCCCCCCCCCCCCCCCCCGGCCGTGAGTGTCTCCAGATGGAGGAGACATGAATTCCACCCTGTCCCCTCATTTTCATTCACGTCTCTTCCTTTTCTCTCTTTCTTCCATCCCCCCTCATCCAAGTGCCTGCCTGTCTAGAATTCATGTCCAGGTGCAGCACCAGCTTTCTTTGGCACTCGGCTTGAAAGAAAAGAAAAAAAAAAGACAGATGTTCAATTTTCACTTCCTTTGTATATCTCTCTATATCTGTTTGTGTGCTTGCAGACCGCTTTTGCCCCCTTTTACCTGTGATGCAGATTTTTATAACCTATTATAAGCAGTAATTAAGGAGAGTGACTAGACCCTGGTTCTTGCTTTAAAATGTATGCTTGTGCATCATCACTAGATCCATTTAAAGTTTAAATGGATCTAGTGATGATGCACATGCTCAGTGTGTTTTGGTCTCTGCAGCAACTTAACATGAAGCAACATGGATGTAAAAGAAAAAAATAAAGCCAAACATATTTATTGAGAATTTACTCAAAAAGCAATTTATAGCGTCTTATTGTGTTGTTTTACCCCCCACACTGTCATTTTTAGGTAGCAGTCATCATGAGAGGCATAAGAGGCATGAGTGCCAAAATATTCCCACGGCACAGCTGTATTTACTTGCAGCTTCTGTGCATCTTGTCATATAGACTGCACGACCCAACCCCCCCCCCCCCCCCCCCCCCCCCAAAAAAAAAACCCCACACACACACACACACACACACACACAAACACTGAGTGCAAAGCTGAGGGAGTGACTGAATTCTGCAGGTGGGTATCTATATTGCTATTAAGTGTGCAGCCTAATGCACAGTTGTAGCCTGGAGAGCTCCGGCACTGAACTCAACATAATGACCATGTATCCTATTCAAGGATACATTTATTTATCTATGTATGTATTTTGTTGGTATCAGATGAGACATGTTGTATGTTTATTTCCTTGCACTGTTTCAATTCGATCCACCTATTCAAAATCCAGAAGCAGTATACAGACAGGACTGAACAGTTTGATTTGGTTAAAATATCTAAATCAGCTGCAGAGAACATTCAGAGAACAGTCACCTCTCTTTTCGTCTTTTTGAAAGGCAGAATCATACAGTATTTCTTCCAAAACATTGCAATAAAATGATGATGGTGGTACTTCCCCTTCCTCTTAGAAACAATCTTTGGCCGAGGGTTGATGGTACATAAACTTGCCTGCAGTGAGCTTATTAAAGAGGCAACTGCCTTTCATTTTGCTGTTGGACCAACTCACCCACAAAATGAATGTGTATTTGCTACCGCTGAGAAAATATAGAGCCCAAGGTTATCATATCAGGTCAGTGACTAAAAAATGAACTGCAAACACCTTGTTGAGACATAATTTATATAATTTAAATAAAAAAATATTTTTAAGCGCTAATGATTCAAAACATTGCTCTCATTCATCTGAAAATGTTTACTCATCAACTCCAAATACAATTAAGTTACACCGTGTTATTAAGTGTTTTTATGAACGCTTCAGAGGAGAAACTAGTTTAATAATGAAATGAAATATCTCTATCTTTCACTTAATGAATAAGTCTATGTGTGCCTGTGATAACGTGTGCATGTGTGTGTGTGTGTGAAACAAGTATACCAGAGGGATGCATTTTAAAATAGGTCATCGCTAATCCCTCTTACCAATGAACATTTCCGTACCGTGCACTCTTCTGAAAGTGAAAGAAACTATAGAAGGAAGAAAAAAAGAAAAGACAATGAATTATGGATACGTTTAAAGAGGGATATTGCTCCCTGGCCATCTCACACCTTTTCTTTTTTTCCTCCAGTCGCTGTCTCTCTCTTTTTCTCTGTGCCTTCCGCCTCCTCTTAAATCGATACAGACTGACTGTCATGGGTCAGTGGCCTGCATGCATCAGGCTGTATTGCTACAGAGGAGCGCTGTGTCTCCCAGGGCTCCCTGTGGAGGTGAAAACTCCTTCCTATCTCAAACCTCTCTTTAAAGGACACCTTCTTTAAATGCAACTCCAATATCCACCTCAGATTGACTTGGGATGACACAAAGGAAAGGAATATATATGAATGATCACCATTTCTCTTGGAAGAAATTGAGCACACCTAAAAACCTGGAGCCATATCTTTGCAAAGATATTATTGATTATTTTATGAAAATAATAAATATTCATACACAAACATAAAAAACAAAACCTTTTTTCTTATAATTCTTAATGATTTTGCAAACAGTGTGTCCTTGATTTAAGAGAGGTAACAATGGTAGGTTTCTAATTTGAAGCCTGCAACTGTGCAGATGCAGTCAGTGGTGGCTAACTAGCTAGTTATGCTAACATTAGCTCAATGGTTGTAAAATGTAATTTCCGTCTGACTCTTCAATGTTTCCAGCCCATTCCACATTCATTTTAAAACATTTATTTGTGTTCTTATTTCAGTATTTCTACATTTCTAAATTTTTTTATTTCTGTGTCTGTGTAAGGTTATTAGGTAGGCGGGCTCAGTCTAAAGCTTAGTATTAGCCGCTTAGCCAAATGAAAGTAGTTGTTTCTCTGTTCTACTTAACCCTGTACCAGTTAATGTTATGGAAAGTTTTGATACGGATGATGCGGTGGTGCTAGACAATCTCTTAGAAATCTTCCAACTTCACATCATGTCTGAGTCATTTTAATCAACATTCTGTCTAGTCTGTCTGGTTTACACCAGGAATTGTCAACTGAATTGCCTTTTCAACATAAGATAACCTGTAAAAATACAATTAAACCAAGGAAACCACCATCCAAACAGTATTGCTGTAAAGGCATCCACGTGAAGAAATCCAAGCTTGGAGAGAATCAGCATGAAATCAGAAACAAAGCATCTATACTTGTTGAACAGATGAAGTTAAGGTGGTCTGTCTTTCTTGAAATGATCAGTGTGCGCATGTATGTGTGTGTGTGTGTGTGTGTGTGTGTGTGTGTGTGTGTGTGTGTGTGTGTGTGTGTGTGTGTGTGTGTGTGTTTGTGTGTCTAGCCACAGGCTTCCTCACACTCCAAGTCCAATTACCTGTGTTAAAGCCACATCTGAGACTGGGGATTACAGCATATTATTCTAGCACAAACAGCAGTCTCTCTGCCCACCAAGATGTGGGCAGCCAGATGCAGGCAACCGAGGAAGGTGTGAGAGGTGTTACATTTGCACCTGGATGTGCTAACAGCAGACTAGTGACCTTTTACCGGTGACTGATACACTACCTGGGAAACTTGTTTACCTCCTGCAGATTCTTCTTCTGTGCTCAACTCTTTTCGAAATCTTCCTGCCTCTCAGTTTTTCCCTCTGTTTTCCCCTTCGTATTTGCTTCTTTCTGTGATAAAGTCTGCGTTCATTTCATCTTCCATTTTCTTTGCTGTATCTATTTAAACGGTCTCTATGGAACTGTAGCCCTCGTTTTTGACAGTTGATTTTTTTTACCAGAGGATGTTAGTCAAGATGTCGCCTCTTCCCCGTGACTTGTTGTCACCAGTTGAAATTTTCTTTGAAAATGTTTGTGATGCAAAATTCGTTATTAAACCTCCTCAAGGCACCTCAAGTTTCTCAGAGGCCTTGAAAAGATGTGCCACATTTCAAAAACACCTAAGAGTGATCTGACAACATAGTTTTCAAGACATACATTCATATACTTCTATCTTTTTTTTTTTTACTATTACATTTTTGTCCTCTGCGTCATTTAACAGCTACCATGCCTGTACAAATCGCTCTGCCAGAGACACACATCTTTCTTTAAGTCACCTGCCAGGGGCTCTAATTAGACTGATAAGCAATGCAACTGGAATTGTCTCTTCCTGGTAATCAGCCCCACGGAGCCCAGACAGACGGCTAAATGAGGGGGAGATGAGCCATGCAGCCCAACAGGTGTCCTTAAAAAGACAGGGAGGTGTATGTATTCTTGTCGTTCCCCTCTCCAACTACTTGAGAGTCCAGTTACAGGAGAGTTTAGTATAAATGCAGAGATTGTGCAGTTATTTAGGAAATTAACAAAAGTTTGTTGGCATGTCTTTGGTGTATAGATTTAATCATCATGCTGCCGCACTTTTAAAAGGAATTGTTTGGGAAACTCAGAAAGCAGTATGATGATTGATTCAGTGTGGAGAAACTTATACAATAGCAAAGACACTCAAATTGTGTATTTTGATTTTTGGATCGTATCCCATCCTGAATACACTTGAATACACAGCTGCTCTCCTTTAGACATATAATAATGATTATCACATTTTGTCCTTAAGCAAAATAGTAAAAGAAAAGAAAAAGGCTGGTGACACATCAAACATGCTGAATCAAAATGATATATCTGAACTAATAAAAATCTCTGAAGGGAAATGTCGTATTTCTCATTTTGACACCTGCGTGAGACAGCGAGATTAACACTGTGATGTGAGGAGCAGCCAGTATGCGTCACAGAGATGGAGACAGGCAGGCAGATAGGATGCAGCCCTGGGTTACTTAATCCACTCTCAGGAGGATGAGGGAGGATGTCATCGGCGCTAACATCTGTAGATGTGGTTGGAGGGATTGACTCAAAGGCCACTGACAGCAAATGTGTTTGCTTTGACATTAACCTCCTCCAGCTGAAGGCATCTTGAATATACCTCTATAAATATAAAAGAGCCTTGGAAATGTAATCTACAGGCTCAGACAGTGCATTAAATGGAACGGGGAGGCAAAAAGGGACAATGCAGAAGCTTTGCAATCAATGCATCTTCCAAGTTAATTTTTATACTGCTATTTTGATCGATCTGTAAACTGTCAGGAGGACAACATTAGCAGCTCAGCACATTGCAGGTCTGATTTAGGATCCATTTTGGTTTGTTGTTTTGGATTGTGTGAGAAAATGGTTGCATCTTGCTCTGATTCATATACTGTGAAATGTTTTCACTTACAGTGCACTCTGCTGAAATAAAAATGAAAAAATAATCAAGCATAATCAGCTAGCTGACTAACAGAAACTGAATCAGAAACTATCATGTCATTTTATGCGAAAAAACCCATTGTACTGCAATGGTTCCTGCTTCTCAGTAATGATGATTTGCTGTTTCACTGTGGCTTTTTTAATGGAAAACCAAATGTGTAGGGCTGTGTGATTTGGATTTGTTACTGTTCTCTGAAATGATTAATTGATGCACAAAAAATAATCAATAATCACATTTCATAGATAAAAGCCCTCCTAGCCGTTACAGAGGAACATCAAACAGCTTGAGCACCCTCCCTCCTCTCTGTTGTCATCCTTCTTGACCTCTCAGCAACTTTTGATACAGTGAACCACCAGATCCTCCTCTCCATCCTCCAAAAACTGGGAGTCTCAGACTCGGCACTCTCCTGTTTGCATCCTACCTCAAGGACCGCAATTACAGGGTTACTTGGAAAGGATCTGTGTCTGAACCCCGCAACCTCACTACCGGGGTCCCTCAGGGCTTGGTTCTGGGCCTCAACCTCTTGTCTCTGTACGCCAAATCATTAGGCTCTGTCATTCACATGAATAGTTTACATATTCATCATAAATGCAGACACAAATGCATTCTTTTATTTTGTCCAGATTTGTGTGTTACGTAAATGTAAGAGTTGGAAACCCTTTATTTCATAGGTCCCATAGTTATCTGTTACACTGAATGTACTTTTTCTAAATTTCTACATATGAAAAAGCTGGAACTTAGTTTGTCCATGTCTTAGCTGGAACTTAGTTTGTCCATGTCACACAAAACACTCAAGCGTTTTCTGATCACCCGTCCCTCACAACAGGACAACATTCGTTAAAAAATTAATTGGTTTTATGACCTGAAATTGCTGTGGTCAAAGGAGAAAGGGTTTCTCTCCCTCTGTTTTTGTTGTTATTTTACTGCTCTGGCCAGGCCACAAACCCACAGATTTGGGTATGTGAGACCAACCACAATGGCAAGACCTCTGAGTCGTAGTCGTAGCTTCATTCGTCTCTTATGGTACTGGATGGTGATGTCTACAAACTACACACAGTGTTGTGAGGTGCGGTCCACACCATTATTATTTTTTTCGGGGCTGAGCCGAAAACCCAGATTTTTTCCACCGCACACAGAACCTTATTGCTTTAGAATCGCTTACTGCCCTTTCAAGGTTTGGTGAGGTTAAGATATGAAAACAGAAAAGTTGCCCCTTGTCATTATTACTCCAGCTGCTAGAGGTCACTTAACAATAAAATGTAACTATGTCTCATAATAAGCTGTTTGCACATTCGAGCAATGGGTTTGTTTCTTAAACATGCTGCATCTGTACATGTTCTCCATGTTTACTATAGAAATTATCCAGAAAATATCCACTTGATGACTGTCAGAGCCCAACCTAACCCTCAACCCATTCCTGCCTACTCCACCCTGTCTCTCATCCTCTCCATCATATTCCTGACTTGAGTGATGGCGTTTGTGATTCCTAATGACAGTCGGAACAAATCTATGTTAATGAGGTCACATTTGAGTTATTTCCTTTCTCTGAAATGACCCTTCACAGTCTCCATACAATCAACCTCTTTCTGAGACTTTGATTGGGTCCTGGATCCGACCACCAGTAAACCAGCATTAAGCAGATCAAATCCAATACCCTGTCCTTCTTAGGTTATTTTTTTTCATTGTCCAAGACTTATCATTTCTTCCATCACTGGAGCTCACATCCTGGATTCATGCTAATGCTGCCTGACACATTCTAGTCTACCTTAAGAGGGCTTGAGCATATTTATGTATTTATCTATTTTTTAAATGTCTTCTATAGTGTGTGTATTTGCAGACTTCAAAACTTTGTATGAAAATGCATTTATCAATAACAGAAGTGTGTGTATGCATGCATGAGAACTCACATCCACACAATGATGTGTGTTTCTCTTAGCTTGAGCAGGATGTCTGCACCAACACATCATTACAATTCATTCGAGCCATTCGCTTGCAGGGAATGAATTGCGGATGAAAAGCACAACTGCACGTGCAGCCGTGTGTGTGTGTGTGTGTGTGTGTGTGTGTGTGTGTGTGTGTGTGTGTGTGTGTGTGTGTGTGTGTGTGTGTGTGTGTACAGTATGTGCACTTGTGAGGTGTGCAGTGTGCTCCTCTTCTGTGTCAGTGTGCATACTCGGTATGTGTGTGCTCAGTGATGTGGTTAGTAATGCGGAGACCTGCAGGAGACGGTCCATGGAGAGAACCTGCAGGATAATTGCTGCCACTGTGACAGGTAGGACTGCCTCTGTCAGAGTTCCCTCAGTGGGGAGGCAGAGGAAGTCTGTGTGTGTGTGTGTGTGTGTGTGTGTGTGTGTGCCTGCGTCAGCTTCGCCATCCCTCCTTTCAACAAGCATTTCCCCAGTATAGGCTCCCTTCAGACAGTGGCAGACTTCCAGATGTTTTCATCTTGTACCGCACAAATATCCAGGGAAAGAAATAGAGCATCATTTACAGAGAGCAACAATTTAAAATAATTTGGATATAAGTTTAGCCTAGAAAATGCCTCTGAGTCATGGTTTTCATAGAGATCACACACTGAGTACATTTCAGTTGCTGTATATGATGAATGACTCTGGATGTGTTAAGACTTTTCAATTGCTGAAGTTTCATGAGGCCTGCAGCTAATTTTTTTTACGCAATGTCTTTCTGACAGCAAGGGTGCCAGCCTGTGATATTGGAAAAGGTCATCCAAAGACTCAACAGTGTGGCTCTGCAGCAGGCTGGACTTCTGAAGAACATGATTGTTTTAGATGTGCTCTGCTCAACACATCACTCACTATAATCCACAGACCTATACTTTATTTTATAGTGATTGTCAGATGTGATTTAAGTCACACAACTGAAGATTGTCATCCCTTAAAGGGAGCGTAAACAATGCAAACGTGAGAATGCAGAGTGACATCGGTGGAGTTTCTACCACATCTGGAGGTGTCTGCCTTCCAAGTCATTTGCCAGACCTGCTTCTGCTCCCCCGATCTTCTTCCCCGTTCCATGAAGAATTTGTGT
The DNA here is from genome assembly GCF_022379125.1 of Scophthalmus maximus. Classification (NCBI taxonomy): domain Eukaryota; kingdom Metazoa; phylum Chordata; class Actinopteri; order Pleuronectiformes; family Scophthalmidae; genus Scophthalmus; species Scophthalmus maximus. The sequence continues at coordinate 632,951 of NC_061535.1, forward strand.
CAGCACCTATCAAATGCAAAATGCCTTTTTACAGTGTCAGAGCAGCCACAATCTATTAATCAATCAGCTGGCAAAGAAACGAGATATTATGTGTGTGTTTTTGGTTGTGTTTGTATGCGTCTGCTGCACTTTTTCCATCTGCACATGTGCAGCAGAGGCAGAGACTTGTCCAGGTGTATTATTCAGCCATCTTTGAAAAGGGCCTCTAATAAGGCGGGATGCAATTATAAATGTGTTTGTTTGAAAGAGGAAGTGGCCTGTAAGGTGTTTGATACCAAAGGCAGGGTCTGCAGCAGACACAAGGAGCAAGCTGATTGCATGACTACAGCCACTACAAGAGATGAATACCCGCCTGCCTTCATTCCACAGTGTTGTCATTTAACACCATCTATCTAGAAAACTCGCATGGCATCATAACATCTTTTTTAAGCAAAATGTTAAGGGGCAAAGGTTTGTGGTGTGTTGATTTAGGATGAATAACAGCAGTTGGTTTGTTGGGGAGCACTGTTGGCTTATCCACAGGAAGCAATCGATCATGCTGAATAAACACTGAGGCAGCCAGGAGCCCCCGCTGCTAACAGCATGGTCGAAACATGTGACAGACAGGATGATGTGTGATTGGCACTGCTGATTGGACATTTGAGCGTAATGCTGTCATGGGAATCGTCAAGTTGGGTTTACTAGGACAGAGATGAAGGCTTGGTTTCTGTTCAGTTTACTTTTTTTCCTTTTAGGCAATAAATTGAAATATACTATTTTATTAAACCATGTGCTATGTTATATTGTGTCTAATCATATACGATTTCCAGATAAACATTATTATGAGCAACCAGTGTGGAAGAGTTATTGGAAATACAGCCATAGTCATAGGCTTCGGGTCTTTTTTATTACTTAACAATTCATACATTGAACAGTCAGTCAAATCAATAAATCTATTTAATTTATCCCCCCCAAAAAACAATGGCTGGTTGCAGTAGCAGAAGTTAATTTTTTTATTTTCTTCCGGTTCTCCTCCACCTTGTCCCTCTGCTTCATTTCTAGCTTTTGTCAGAGGTGCAGGTCCTTTGATTTGGTGTGTTGATTTATAAAACTCAAGGAGCAGAAAAACAATTGATACAAGAAGAATACCAATTGATACGCATGAACAAGAAGAGACAGAGAAGAGAGTTTCTCCCCAGAGATTGTCTGGGGGAAAATTGTGTGAGTTTGTGAGTGTGTGAGTGTGTGCGTGTGTGCATCGTCCAATAAGCTGTTTATGGGATGTTTATCTCTACCATAAAAATCAGTGGTCATGTGAAAGTAATTTTGTATAAATGTGTTTGTGTCTCTTGTAGAATATCTTCTATGATGATTTTCCAAGAAATTGTACTGGAAGAGGAAAAGAAGACAAAAGAAGAAATAATTCTTATTAAAGCAACAACAATATCTGTGAACATTCACATTTTTGATAAGCATCAGTGTGCAGGAGTCAGGTGTAAAAGGGCCATATGCGAATTATATATTATATGTAAAATGAATGCTGCTCGGATATCAGCTCTTTGGTTCTTTATACACAGAGCTATGAAGGAATATTATTGTTTTTATTTCCCGACTAGGATTTTGACTGAAAAAGGCTGGTTGCTGTTCATCTTATCTGTCAGAGGGATCAGGTGCATCTCCCTTTCTTTTCTTCCCCCTCCCCCTTTGTCACCCCCCCCTCCTCCCTCCACTCTGATAAGTAGAGACAGCCATCATATGTGAAAGGGGAAAGTGATGGGCGGAATGGCAGCTTTAATATTGGGGCGATTGCCAGCTGATAAGGCTAAAGGCTGTGGAGAGGCATGAGCATCAGCCCTCCTCTGCAATAAATACTTTCATTTTGTTTGTTGGGAGTGACGGATGGTGAGATGGAAGTGGTAAATAGACGACTTTAGGAGCAGGGGAGGGAGGGGGGAGTTAGATGGAATGGATGTGGATGTTATTCAATATTAACAGATCAATCAGAGGGTGGTGAAATATGTATTTTGTCAAATATATACCCCCGTTAGGCCAAAGAGGAATGATTACAAGCACGTGATTGCAGTGGCTGCTGTGCCGTGTTGAAATACAAAATACTTACAGCCTACAGTGGGTGATTTGTCTCCCGACACTGAATTTATATTGCTTTTAACAATAACAACCCTGTCCAATATCAGAAAAACGAATATACTGTATATATTCATGACTTTAAGCTCTGATGACTTTATGATAATCATTTCTGAGCTGCTATTAGAATCTATGATGAGTAGTTCGCAATTGCTTCAGTTTGTAGCATATGCTGGAGAATAGCAACATTTTAATCAAATTATATCTTTAGTTTTTTTTATGTAAATTGTCCTTTTGTTAGTGGTCCAGCGGAAATAATTTAGAGCTGGAGGCAGAAATTTTATGTTGCTATAAAAAATGTCATATATGCAGAGCTGTGTTGCATGTAAACAGACCTACTTTAAATATCTAATTTAAAGTTTTAATTCTTTCAGATTTCATTCCTCGTTGATTTGGAGATTCTGGTGGTAACATCATGTGCAGTTCAATGATACAGCAAACACTCACTACTTTGCAGTTAGGAACTTTATACAGAGCAGCCAAACAAATTCAGATTGTTTTAACATGCACAGTCACGTTGGTTACCTTGTTGAGAAGTTTTACTGCAGTTACTCCTTGTACTTGTCCCTAAGATTCAAAAATGATCGACCGGTCTTTATGAATCAATAATGATTATTTCATAGTTTGTTTTTTATAAAGATGTATCAGGTGTTATTATTATTACACGTATATTGTACACAAGTGTAATTGTTGTCCACCATCAGATATTTATTGCCAAAATACTAGTGATCCACATTAATTTTGTACTAAAAAGTCCCAAATGGAAAATGTTTATGTTCATCAATAAAACAGCTGCACACATATGGAATTCCAATAGATAGCACATCAAAATGGATCACATTTGAAAACATTTTTAAAAAGCCTTTTTGCTGTACTTTTTGCTTCTTTTTTTTTACTCCTTCTGAACATCAGAGGATTTGGCTTAATATGACTCGGAAACCGCAAAGATCAAATGAACAGCAGGGATCAGATCTGGGTATTAGAGATCAGACTAGATAGACTCAGACAATGCCCATTAAAATGGCTGCAGGAGCTTCTCTGAAATGAGACCTGACATCACTTTTCCATAGTCTGTCAGGAGTATTTGGTGGCTAATTTGAAGCTTACAAAATCGGTGTGTCTGTGAGAAAAAGGAGAAAGAGAGTGAGCTCCAGTGGGAAGTTAATATAAGGGGTGACCAGAAAAAGATGCTGCAGGCTGTTATCTGTACAGTCAGAGACAGAACAAGCAATCCATTGGCTGGATTTTCACTGCAACCTAGATCCATCCAGTTGCCAGCTAATGAGCTTGGCAAGTACGTTGTATTTACATTTAAAGTGGCTGTTGTGGGTCTGTCCTCTCCATCACGTTGATTGGAGAGTCCTCGGCTTTGATTCGCAAGTAAATACTGACCTTCAGGCTGCTTTGGTTTCACTTTATGATGGTTAATGTGAGCTTGTCAGTCAAACCTGGAGCTGCAGCTGCTGTGATGTGTATGTGTGTGGATTCCAGGCTAATCTTTCGCAGTTTGACTCATGATGTGTTGCAACCCCAGAGGGGTCCTCATTAGGACCAAAATGTTGCGTGACCTTTTAGCAGCTTTGCATCCCCCAACCACCTACGCCCTCACCCAGCTGGGCCCAATTACCTCACTCATTAGCCCTCTCCTAAACAGCACCAGGGCCGAGCAGGTACTGTTGCTATCTATGGAGCAGCAATATGTCTGTGACTAAAAACAGGGGTGGCAACATGAAATGAAAATGAGTTTATTCTTGGAGGCATGCCAGTTGAAGACTTCATTCTTCTCACTAATGGCAGAAGAGTTTCAACTTTTTTTATGGCGCTCTAATTCAGAGACTTTGAATGTATATTTGACCTTTTCAGCTCTCTCGCCGCCTCCTTTATCCTCCTTTTAACCATTCTTCAGAAACCCCTGGCTGACACCTAAAATATAAGATGTCCCCCTTGCTACCATGTTGATGAGATGATAGGATGATCAGTGTTTGCAGAATCTTTAATAACCAGAAAGAGGAAAGGCGACAGAGGAAGAGGAAGGGAGATGGATGATTACCCTAAAAGTAGCGTGCTTAGTTAGATGGAATGCCGCATACATTGTGGACTGAGTGGAATCATTGGGCTAGATTAAAATACTAATTAAACAGGCCCTTACCGAGATTTGGAGTGTGAGGTGGGGTTCAGCTCTTCAGGGTCATTTGCATAGCCTTCATCTGGGGAAATAGGAATTAAAGGACCTGCTCTTTTTCCCTCTCTCTCTTTAACTCTCACTTTTTTTTCTTTCCCTCCATTACCAATCACATTCACATGCTAACAAACTCAATTAAAATTATGCTCAATTTTTGTTCCTTTCTTTCTATAATTTGGCAGAATCTATTAAGGCCCCTTTGATTTTGTTTTGCAGAATAAATGTTTCCATCAAAGTGAGGAAGGGGTGTTAAGCACAGGAGGGGGAAAAAGTCGGCAAAATGTGTGATGTGAATGATGGATATTTAACGTTGCCTCACTTTGGTTTGATTTGCATGAGAATATATTCATGAACAATGCTTTGGAAATAGCATGCCATATTTGATTAGATCAATAGATCTGAGGTTCAAACTCAGGTGGTGTATTAATTACTGCAAGAACAAAGGCAGTAGCTCAAGTTATTGTGTGCAGTGAATCTACAAGCACTTCATCTGCTCTCTTGTAATATTCAATAGGTCTTGCTTAATGTTTGTGGTGATAACAGTACAATTTCATTAGTTAACCTTTTTTGCATTCTATATTTAGGCAAAGGAGCTGTTTGTATATTTTGACCAGAGAGTCATTTTTCCAGAGGATGACTTTTACTCTAATGCCACCATCTATTTGATTGATTGCTATGAAATTTAAAAAAAAACCCCATTCATTTACCTCTAGGAATGTATATTAATTTCTCTGGTGATCCCCCAACATCTCACACCATCATCAGGTCACCATTTCAATTTGTCCCATAGTTTGGTTTTTGACCAAATACCTGCAAAAAGACATTCCCATCAAATCTAGCTGTGCTTTTTGTTTAGTATTAATTATTGGTAAACATAACACCTACTAAAGCTTCTTTTATACATCTGTATACCTTCAGAAGCGTCACCCATTTGTTATTGACGTCAAACCTCTTTCCACCCACCTCTCCTCTCACCCCAACCGGTGGAGGCAGATGGCGGCCCACAAGTCTGGTTCAGGTCGCAGTTTCTTGCTGTAAAAAGGGAGTTTTTTACTCCATGGTCGCCAATGGAAAGGGACGTCTTTTTGCAACCAGTGGAGTCGCCCTCTGCTGGTCATTCAAGAGAATACAACTTTCAGGAACTTTGGCATTGGCTCCGCTTTCTGGATGTGGAGTTTATGTCCATGTTTATATACAGTCTGTGGTTGCCACTAAATTAGGCTGATGTGCATCTCCTCAAAAATGTAATGTCATGTTGGTATTACAACAGAAGTTGTAAGAAGGATGAGTGATCTTCGCATTTTAAGTAACACTATTGTAGCAAAATCCTTTCCATTGTAAACCCTCTGCCCACCACCCCCTCTGCTCTCTGCCATAGCGTAAATATAGCAATGTGAGTGAATGAAATAATGTAAACACAGTTACTGTTAGATGTTTCATGAAACCATGATACAACCTCATCATGTACAACGAGGTTGTATCAAGCTCAAAGCCCTGTTGTGTTTAAGTACAGACTCACAGAGCCACTAGCATGGCAACAGACTCTTACCCGTGATTGCCACCACAGACTGCTGTCAGCTGCAAAACTGCTCTCTTGACTGTACTTTGATTAAGATTTTGAAGTGTGTGTGTGTGTATGTGTGTGTGTTTTCTATGACTAGTTTGACATCTGACATGCTGTTAGACCCATTGCATTATTCTCAGTTTCACTGACGCTTGTTCTGCCTCAGGAACTGAAAAATCTGCTACTTTGTCATCTGCTGCTCATACTCAACACCTCCTCTGCCTTTGTCTCCCTGTGCAGTGCAACAGAAGCAGACGCTGGAGAAGGAGACAGGCATGAAGATAGTGGAGGCTGGCGTTAGTGATGTAAGTTATTCTCACCCAAAATATCTGTTGCGAGAGTTGGTGTGCTTGTGATGTGTGAGTCCTCTGCTAAGGCTATTGGGACAGGAATTACCTGTCCTGGCATCCATATCGTACCTGTGTCTTCAGTTGGGTAGCCAAACACTAATCTTTAATAGCACCGAATTCCAAACATGTCCTTTTAAGTTTTCTTTGATTACCATTCGCCGTATTCGTTTCCTTCACGTCTTTCAGAGCTGTTGTCTCAATGGCAAATGAAATACAACAAAACAAAAAACTGATACATTTCGTGACACTTAAAATAAGTGTTGATCATCGCCTCAGAGCAACAACAACTGGATTATCTTGAGTGCTGTCACTTTATGAGGAGCCCTGATGCTCCTGTGACATATCCATTGGAAAAAAATAAGAGGAGAACATGGAGGGCACTCAGGATGATCCAGATGTATTAATTCAACACTGATAAATATTCATATGTATCAGAGGTAAGGATCTAATCAAGCACCCTTTGAGGCGTCATAGGCTTCCATGCTTGCGTAGTAAATGAGTTTCTCTATGGAAATGAGACAGGCAGCCTCAGACCCCTCAGCTGCCCTGATCATAATGCATGCTGGGGCCTAAATGGATGTGCCCTGTGCATTGCAGGACAGTTGCCATTGGCAACAAACTTCACACTCTGTATAGACAAGATTATTTTCCTGTGTCCGTCCTTTCTATGCTGTCTCCTCTTTGGTGTCACTGCCTTTCTTCACCCATCTGCCTCTCACTTACAGTATATCTTTTTTAGCACCACATTTTCTCTCATCTTATCCCACACTCTGTCTTTATCATGTTATCAATTCATCAATTATCTCTGATTCACATTTTTCTTTTCATTTTTCTTCACTGTGACTTTTGTCCTGTTCTTTGTCTGTCTCTCCTTACCTTTTTTTATTTCTTTTATTCTCACTCAGACTAATATCTGCACTATTCCAGCAACTGGTACAGGGCTGTTTGGCTTTTTGGGCCTATGATAATTAGCTGCAATAATAGCCTCTCCAGGGGAGCAAGGGTGAGGGAGGGATGGATGGAAAGAAGGAGGGAGGAAAGGAAGAACCTAACTTCTACCTCATGGGGAGAAAATCTACGCCAAACTGTGTTTGTAGAAATGCATGTTAAGGAAGCGCAACATTTTCAGTACTACAAATAAAGAGTTGGCAGAGAAAACTCGCTCAGAGGGTGTTTTAGCTACAGCATTAATGTGGATGTGTTGATCTCACCAGTTTGTATCCAAGAAGTGAGGATTTGAGGGTAAGTTGTGGAAAATAGTAGCTTTTGACTGGAGAGCCTGTGGAGGGGGCTCTTCAAATACATTAGTTTAAAAAGTGTTGAACCAAAAGCACACTTTCAGTAAATTGCAGTAAATTGACCACCGTTGTGATTGAATACATACTAGAGGTTGCAGAAAGGATCCTCTTTATCCTTCTCATTTGTGGCAGAAATAGAAATACGCCAGGTGAAATTGCTCGGTCGATCCATAAGTGGTAAGAAATTAATCAAAACTCAGGAATATGCCTTCTACAGACAGTGTTCTTTCTCTGAGCTTGTCTAAAACCATTGCTGTGGTTGGTATAATTAAGTCTTATCACTGGCAACTGCCCCTCCTTTCTTTTTACTGAAGAGGTGACAAATGACAAAACAGCTTAGAAAGATGTCCAGATAGAGCGAACATCAATAGCAGTAGATGCAGATGAGGATAAGTAAATGTCAAAGTGGGGGGAAGGAGACATCAATCAATAGGCCGAGCAATATCTACTCCATTATAGATCGCAGGCATGTCGGCTTCCTAAAGAGAAAAAAACTACAGAAAAATGACTACTTTGTTTTTATAGGTAATATATGTCTTAGGTAATATAAGAGCTGTACTCTTGTGGATGGCAAATGGAGGTCCTCTCACCACAGTCCATGAGACCTGTGTATGAGAAACTGCGAGAAGGAAAAGAAATGAAGTGGACAGAAATTCATGGTTGACATGGCCTTTTGCAGCTTTAGCACTAACGGGTTACACTTTCTGTATTCTTGTTGCATTAAAGCCATAAATACAGGTATCCACGCTATTATCAGTCACATAGTCACTCCTAAGTGTGGTAAAGAACCCCTGGCAAATCATACCACACGTTGGGTCCTCGTCTAAAAGGCACAATGCTCTGCAACTGTGCATCTCTTGCCACAGCTGCCCCCTGCGTCCTTGTATTCTCTTTCGGGCAGGAAGGGGTTCGTGAGTCACCCAACCCCAAGCTGGAGACATCAACCAGGCACTAGGCAAAAGGGTTGCTATCGCTGGCAGCCATACACACAGCATGGCTGGAACCAGTAGGGAGTGAAAAAAGGAGAAGCAAGGAAATGATAAGGAAGGGATGCTCGGAAAGATGTATTTTGAAAGGGTCTTATATTTTTTGGAAACCATTATGATTAGGAAAAGAAAGAATATCCTTTCCTCTGAAAGTCCTTACTGTAAGGCCAAAAGATAGAAGTATAACAAATTTAATGTTGGAAATAATAGCTCATTGTATACTAAAAAAAAATCTCTAAAATTATTTAACGAGGTCAAACTTCTCTGTGCCAATACTTCCTGAATCAAGGTCTTAATAACTGACGGCTTGTTCTGCTATCCAAGATTTACTTTAAGAAGAGTGCGCAGAAACTTTATTCTACAGAGTATAAGACAGCTCTCAGATTTGAGATAGCAAAACTAGACTCAGACAGTTGTTGGGAAGATATTGTCTCCTTTGTATCACATGCTCCGTGTCAACATCTTTTAAATTAACATTTGCAGAATAAAATATTCTTATACACCTGCTTCATTAGAAATTACATCCTTCCTGCATTTAATTTTTAATTAAATGTAGGAAGGATGCAGCTCCAGATTAGGCCTTGATGTACTGTATGAGATGGTCCCCATGTGATTAAGTTGGTAGTTAAATCAAGATTCTGTGACATTTTGACAGCAGTCTTATGTTCGAGATAACTCTGGCAAACTGCTTGTGTGAAAAGGCACTCATTAAGCATAGAATTCCCTGAGCTGCATGTCAAATGATTATTCAACCACTAAATGCAAGTCATATATGGCAGGCCGGGAGTCTCTTCACTGTGCATGTGTGTATTTTTTTATGGTAATATTTGTGTAGCTGCAGTTTCTATCCGTAACACCTATTGTAATTGGTATTTAAAGGTAGTTTTTGTGCATTGTGCCTGACTGCTTATGTGAACCCAAGTCACTGGTTTTCTCATTTGATATCTGCTGTTGCAACGTAAAGGAAGCAGGTGGAGGTGAAATCAACACTCGTATGTAATCCTGTCATCGGTCAATTTCGAGGAATTGTAGGAGAATGCCACTGTCTTATGATGGTCAAAAGCTCACATTATATTTCTAATCAAAGGACTAAGAATAGAGGCACAGAGGCAAAACTCATCTCAGAGAAAGGTCACATGAAATGATGACCTCTCACAATGGATTTGAAGGCTTTCTTTCCAATATCCTGTACCATAATTAATGCAAGGGCACATCTTTTTGAAAATCTTATGACAAGCTTCTCTGAAACCATACGATAGTGCATCAGGTTTTGACCATTATTGTATAATATACTGCATTTAACAATATACGGTTGAGTATATGCTGGTGGCATGTTTCTAGGGATTAACTTATTGTGGCAGTTATTTTTTCCTTATTATTAATTTTTATGTCAAGCTCAAATGCAATGGAAACTCAAGATACAAAAACTACATTTTCACATGATAATGTACTCAAGGGGAGCCAGTAATTTCTGGTTCAGTCGCAGGGATGATGGTGGAACCTTTTTTCACATACTTATTTCCATATTTTTGTGATATCCTGTGCAACGTTACCAGGCTGCATCAGTGCATTTTGCTTCCCTTCAATCAACAAAGCCTGAATAATGTAGCACATACGACATAACAACAAATACCAAATGCAACCATCAGGAAATGCAATTGCTTCGAGCAAATGGGACAAATAATTTCAGAAAGGACTTCAAAGGAAAGCTATACTGACCATTTCCTCCAGAGAGAAGAGAAACTCAAGCTGAAATATATAAATAACTGTGATAAGAGCTGTATAAATTGATATTGTACCAGCATGTTTATATGCTTTCCTCTTGTTGTTGTTTTTGTAAGCTGTTTTTCACAAGTCACAAGATGAGAAATATACAGTTTTATGTTAATTTTGGGATATGTCATTTTCAATTTTAGCCTAATTCCTCAGAGGAAATGAAACTGGCTTAGTTGCATCTCAAGGTATATGTTCTAACTAACCATTCTTCTGTTGTATAGTGCGTACATGTGTATCAGCCTGTCAATTCCATATTGGCTCTCAATTACCTTTCCACATTTACAACCTATCCAGTCTGCTTCCGACTCTGTAATGAATCCAAACAATAATAAAACGGACGGCCATTAAAATTTCAGAAGTGCAAGAAGGCCGGTCTGGTTTTGAAAGTGGCTAAAATGCCATTACTGTGGCAGATCTGGATGCGAAATGTCATATTGGAGCAGCCCCACTGTGCCTGCAGCCCTGAGTAACACTGCCTCTTTGGAGACTCCAGCTGCCTCCCACAGATGAAAGACCATCCAGCAGCTCTGTTCCTCAGCAACCTTTTACCATCACCTGACCTTTGGACTGCAGAAATGCCTTTGATATTATGCCATGCAGTTTGGTATTTGCTTCTCTATATCATGACGTGTGCTCTCTCCTGGGTAAGGGTGGACTTGTCTGTTTTTAATGGGTGTCAAAATGTAAGGTGTTTACTCTTCTACCTTTGCTTTTTTGTGTTCCACTGCTTTTGTTGAAGATAATGTACAGTAACTGTGTATAGTTGACGGTACTTAAACGTAAGTCGTTGAAAAACCCCAAAAAGCTCAAGGCCAATGCTTTACAGGTTTTATGGATAGTTTAAAGCAAAAATCAACTGATGGTATAAACCATAGTCACGTTCATTGCTTTCAAACATCTATTTTATGACTTAATTCCAGTCTGTGATTTCTCAAATTTCCCACAATACCTCAAGGTTGTGCATTTGCTCAGAAAGTCCTGGGTTCAGACTGTGGCTTATTTCTGTTTTGCTAAGCTTATGAGTTTACGGCATTTTTGTGATTCAAATCTCCTTAAATTGTTAACAAGGATTTTTCTCAAGTTAATGAGTTTCTAGCTCAGCCATTTTGGGGGTACAGAGAGACCTATATGAGAGCCACAAAACTCAGCTGCTGGATACATTCTTGCAGTTCAAGTTGGCCAGCTTTATGTATTTTTAAAGGAAATAGGGACTGACTGGACAGCCTGCTTCTTCCCCTCTATCTTGCTGTAAATTCCCTATAGTGATCAATGAATTTAATAACACCTGTTGTCAGACAGCTTATGATTTCAGTGCTACTTTTAAACTGTTTACAGTACATAGATTGTCACCAGAGAATATATATCCTAAAATTATATATGCAACACAAAATCTATAAAATAACTAAAGATATATCAGTGTTTAGTGACTATTGAATTTTTTAGTATTGCACACTTATCTAAACAAACAATTGCTATACCCTGCCCCCATTTTTTACAGTTGCTATATCAATCAAGTTCAACTCTCTCTCATGGCACATTTGCCAAATTTACAACTAAAAGAAAATATTTTTTAGAACAATTGATTTTAGACAGAGTTGGGCAAAATCCTCTTTCCCAATTTCCATATAATCTTCTCAGCTGTGGCTGGCAGATTTTATCAGTTGTGGCTAGCTTGCTAATTAAGCCAACATTATTTGGCATCTTACTTTCAATGTATTCAAACTGACTCATATCACAAAAAAATGCACTTGACGGCTGGATATCCCACTTTCAGACTAAGGCTAATGTAGAGACTAAGTTATGATCAATGTAGAAGGCATGTTAAGAAGGAACCTGCATTGTTCTTGTATTGCAGATCAAAGTTAGTTAGTCCGAATACTGTACAGTATATGATAAGGAAAAATATAGAGCATTACAGAGGTTAGATTTATACTACCAGAAAATGCCTTTCAGGATTAGGATTAACCAATGTGTTTGGCAAATATAAAACAGTATCAGCTCACATTTTTGTCTGGTTATTGAAGTGAAATTTTTCCCCAAATTCAACAAAGCAGGATTAAAATGCTAATGCCTTTTATTGTGATTTAATCTATAATCTTATGTGGTTCTTGGGTTATGAGTCCAAAGAATTGTGCAACTCGTACTGCATCTGCTTTATCCCCACAATTGAAAAACTCCAGTAATGTGCACTTTGTAAAGCATAATGTAACGAAGATCAATACTGTCCACCATGTGCACATCCTGCAAGTACATTGTTAATGATGCCACACTTGTTTGAACAAAAGCTCTGCCTGTTTATTATCATTTGTCTGACTGGTGTCTGGCAGATGCAGTAACGGGGGTTGAGGGCTGGATGCCTGGGGGAGGCTGAGGGTAGGGGGAGTCCTGCGGTGTCCACAGCTGGATAGCATGGCAGAGGTTTTAAATGTCAACGTTGAAGGGGTATGTGGTTGCCATTTGGCCTGACAAGCTGCATGCCAAGAGACTGGCAGCGGGATGCAGGGGCAGCATGTTCCCGGTCCCGGTCTCAGAGCTCTCACCTTCTGCCATTTATCATGCGGCTTCTTGCCTAGCACATCTGGCACCTTAGCATTAGCTGGAAATGCTCTTGCTGCAGGCTAACTATTTGCCCCAATGAGGCCACTCCTATTTGTTTTACCAGTTTATTTTGTGTATCTTATAATTTAGTTTTCAGAAAAGAAAGACTATTTTTGAAGAAATGTAAGAGTTGTTTGAGTGTAGTTCAGAGAACTGCCGGGTAGATTTAGGTGCTGAATTACCCCTTTAAGAGGTGACACCGCACAAAAGAACCATTAAACTATTAGAATATGTTTATTGTTAAGACATTCAATAAAAATACACATTTCAGAATATTATTATATGATTATTATTATTATATCATTATTATTCATGTTGATCAATAAAGTGGTCATAAATGCCTTTTTAGTACCAAATTTCAAGTTTGTGGTTGATTGAAGCAGTAGATTAATTATTGCCCAGTGGGCACAGGATACAGAAACCACTTTGCTCTCAGTAAATTAAATGTAATCAACTGCCATATCATCTTTTATTGACTTTAATTGACTGTAATTGTGATTCCTGCTGTAACTGCTAGTTAGTTTCTGCATGGCAAGGTCACCTAAATTGCTTGATGCGCTGTTATGGTCTTTTATATGATAACCTTGACTTGAGAGGGTGCACGATTACCCTCTGTCTGTGGTGATAAGGCATAGTGAAACCAGACCATTCTGCTGCAAAGTGGCTTTTTATCACCTGGTTGTGTTCATTGCTTTAAAATAAATAAACTTGTCATTTGATATTTAAGTGACAAATATTCTCTATATTATACCTGTTAAAGCAACATGCAACAAGATTTCAGCAGAGACAGCTGCAAATAGGCGTTAACAATTATGGAAGAAAATAAATTATATTCAAATATATTATATACTTTTTACAGATACTTATTTATATATTATTTTAAAACTGTGATAACCTTGTATCTTGAAAAAGTAATCTCCTCATAAGTAAAGAAAAACAGCCTTTTTTTTGTAGATATGTTTTAACCCCAGGTTTGTAGATATATGATTTTTTTCAGGACAGTTACAATATGAACTTAAATCACCACTATTGAGGACACTTGCAGATGTATGGACTATGATTTTTCCTTTACTCTGATCTGTATCAGTTATTTCATTTTGTCTAATAAACATTACTGTGACAGCATCAATAACTGAAACTAATTAGGCCCTTTAGCCATGAACTGAAGATATATGTGTTTGCTGTTATATGATATCTTTCAACCTAGTATATGATGCAATCATTGCAAACAGCCGACATGTGAAAAAAAGGGGTGATGGGAATTTCGCTTTACGTATCAAAGCCATGTACATGTGTAAATGGCTGCCAACATACCTATTTACATTCACAAGCATGGTTGTCATGTTTTGGTGTTGGCAGCTAATGCACGGATGCATCTAATATCCAGCATGGTGTAGCTGGATACCTGCATAAAAAATAGGATTATATGCTCATAAACAGAAGCTTCTACAAGTAAACCAAGCCAGAATCAGATAGACATAAAGCCCAGATGAAAAATACAGCACAATTACATATATACAGTTCATGAGTATACACAGAAACAATACTGTATATAACTTTGATATTCCTTTCACAGTTTCATCCAAACCATTTATGAATTTTACCTAGAACATGGACGATATCATTCTGAGCTAAATACTGCAATTGAAGTACCATTATTCTTCAGTGACAGTCTCATCAACATCAAGACTAATATAAGAAATAACATTTCATTGTTGGAAACAACAAAAGGTAAAAGGATCTTTGCAAGCCAGGTCCATAAGCACATGCAGTCAAATGTCAGTCACTGTTCATTACATTATTCACTTTGAAGAAGGAGGAAAAAAAGACATCATCACAGCTTCTCAAAAAGCCATACAGCATAATTATGTTTGTGGGTGAAAATAGGCTAGATTGATTATATGCATTTACAAAAATGAGCTGTCAAAGTATTATTATGTTACAGAGCCATTGAAATCTTGACATAAATCATAATTCATTCTTCCTTCAGAATTTCTGATCAGCAATACATACAACTGTATTGTTTTTTCAGAGGTTGTGGTGTGAAGCAACAGGAGATGTGAGTGGCAAACCGGCGGCTGATACTGCACTACAGCTGTGGCAGCAGTCTCATTAGAGATTCAAAGAGGTTTCTTTTGACGAGCAGCACTGCTTGGTTTGGCTCGGGGGCAGACTACTCTTAAAAAAATGCTGGAGCTGTGAGACAGACAGACAGTGAGACATGCATGAAGGTTGTGGCGCTGGGCAGGCAGAGTGTCAGCTCTGTTCATGCAGAGGATTGTTTTGCAGTGCAGGCCCCTGACTCTCCCCCGGCTGATTGGTGTGGCTTCATTAGCAGGGGCTGCGGCGCCTCCGATTAGCAGTAATTAAAGGGAGAAATCAGAGCGCTTGCCTCCAGTCCAGACACAGCCAGTGCCTGTCAAGTGAGTGATCTAGTGTTCCTGGCCGCCTGCCACTCCAAAATCTCCCCCGTCCCTTTAGACTGAGTCTGGAGGAGAGGTACAGTGTGGGGTGTTGGTGTCCGAGCCAAGTTACCCCCCCAGTAACCCCCAGGGTTACACAGGCACACACGCCTCTCCCCATGGGCGCACGCTAGACCAGCGTTGTCATGGTGATAACAGCGGAAAATGTTTAATGAAGACACTGATGAGAATTTATGAGGCTGTGGCTGTGTGCATTTACAGGGATACGCCCCTTCGCCTATCACACACTGCCTCCTGTGGTTCTACATCTATATCTTCACTTATACAAGCTGTGGCGGATCATTCGGGCGTATGCTCAAGCAGGCGGCCTCAATATGCCGCGGGTCCACCAGCACCAAGGTAGAGTTGGAGACACATTGCGTTGGTTGTCCAATCTAGTAAATCCAATGCCATCAGAAATGTAGACTGTTTTCATTTTGTCTAAACTATATGGATCAGTATCTACTAATTTCTTGAGACACATTCTAATGGGGGCAATTTAAATACAAATTATGTGAGGGTACCTGTATATTCCTGCAAAAACGTGACCATAAAAAGTGTTGATTAACGCAATGGGCATTGGCTGAGTAGCCAAACTCAATCACTACTGTACCCATCAATACTTTCTCCACTTTGGCTGACAAATAGCATGGTGACTGGTTTTCAAGTTGGGATATTCCTTTTTTCGATTTAGTTAGTGTTTTGTGTTCTGCCCGTATGAATTGTGAAATGTGCCTGGCATGGTCAACTTACAAACCAAAAGGATTTGGGTCTCATTGAGTGAACTAGCACTAAACACCATATTCACCAGCAGTTCAACGGTTTAGCATACAGAAGTATGCTACTGACTTTAGTGAGAACACAAGTAGCACGTTCATCTGGAGCAAATATATTTATGTATAGGTATATAGTCACAGATGTATCTTAGTAGACACAACATAAAAGGCTGCAGATGCATACCTTCTCATATTGCATAATCATTTTAATTCAGTCTCAACTAAAGGTACAGCTATGCAGGGACCAGACACCACTTCATTGGTCACAACACATTCATAATTTTGGAGGCTCTTCTACAAGTTGAGCCCTCGAGTCTGTAATAAAATGGGTATCACTTTAAGGGTGTGTTATTTTCAGTGTACTGTATTTACTGTATATTAATAGCTCTTTGCAACACATTGGTAGCACACTGATTGCCATGGGAAGAAGCACCCGTCCACCAAGTAAAAACAGTGGATTCAGCAGCCTACAGCAGTGCTGGTGGCTTTGCTGCGCTGATCACACTTTGCAGTATTGATGGGTGAGAAGCTGGTGAGGGATCATTTTCTTCTTCGAGTCATAGCAGGAACTGCCACTGATCGATCTGTCTACAGAGCGTTTTTTGTCTATCTCTATATAAATGTACTTTAAGGCACGAACAAAGATACAAACAGAAGTGGTGCAGAGGCAGACTTCGAAGAAAATGGTATGGTGTACTTGTATTATCTGACATCTATCTTGACATGAGATTGTGTATGAATATCTTCTGTCTGTGGTGTTTGATCTTATCTGTCTGTCCCAAGGAAAACTTTAGTACTCCTAAAAATCCAATTCATCTCCACCTTATTCTGAGGTTGTGGTGGATTTTTAACTCTGCACAACTTAATACAGCACCACTGTGCTGTGCATACATGCAGCTTTAGAGGAATACAGTGTTCCAGAGGCTTTCAGATGGTTTGAGGACCAGGTATGGGCAGGACACATCCCATTGAACCCGTGAAGTCACTCTGTGCTCTCTTCTGAACACCACTCTTTGTTCCTTTAACGTCGGTTTCAGTATCTGAGTCTCCCAGCCCATTAAATCTCTTGTGACCGGGGTTTCAATTATGAATGCTACCTCTGACTACCTCTGTTATTCCGCGGCAGCCCACATATCCCTGCCTGCCACCACTCATGTGTGACTTGATGTATTGTCTCACTGTTTTCCACCCTTTCAAAATTAATTGCAGTTTTATCACTCCCGAAGATAAAAAGCCTGCTGAGAACCTAATAGTATAAAAGTAGTGTGGATTCTATTCAAACAAAACAATTAAAACCTTGGTGTTTTTCTCACTGTTTTGGATGAGATTTTTAGTGAAACTCCTTTTATCTCTTCACACAATAGATTACCTTCAATTACCTTTCAGGATTGGGTTTTTTCGTTAAACTCGGACCATACTTTGGCCACTTTATTTGATACCTTTTCTTGACTTTCCATCTACAGTATCAAAATAACCCTCATCAAAAAACTAAATCATCACTGATACTGAGTTCATTTTAGTTACATTTTTAGGTGTGAGTGCAATTTTCTAACTAAATTAATTTTGCCTGACATTTTAACAAACATGAACTTTACCCTTGCCAGACATATTGCAAATATCAACACAGCTGCAGGTAGAGAGGATCATTACTGTCAAGTAAAACCATTTGGGATTTAAAGGCCTTTACACACTGTGGGTGCGATGAATAGACAATGTGAAAATGGAAATATTTGTATGCGGATATTTTGCATCCAAACTATTCATACCAGCAGCAATGTGAATGTGTGACTGTTACAACACTTTGAAGGTTTAGTGGGTTTTTTTGAGGATTTGTACCATTTCTGAAAAAAACAATGACACACTGATCCTATCCTTTTCCTCACTTGAAAAGATTTCCCATTTTACAAGGTAGAGAAAGAGGAAATATCCACTGCATCATACAGGAACTGAAGCTTGACCTTGGCTCCTGACATATTTCAGGATCTTGGGGGGACAGTTTGAAGGAGGAGGCAGAGTAGAAGGCATTTGAGGAGGCAGAGGACCTATCAGGATCCTATTGACCAAGAGTGGTGTCTGGCAGTCTGTCTCAAGTAAGCTGTTGTGTGGCCTAAACTGTTGGATGATGCCTTTATTTGCAGGATGAAAGCTCAGAAAAATTGACATTCTGTCTTATCTTACTCATGACAAAAACAACAGTTTGAAAAAATGTATTGATGTGTGAATTGATTGCACACAAAAAATGCACCCAGTGCATCAAGATGGTTTGCTGCGCCTTACACAATGTATAAAAAAGAAGCTTTAGAGTATTACCTACAACAGAGACTAAAAAGGCATGGGCAAGATTTGATTAAAATTCTTATTCACGCTCAAACAGGGTTCTGGCAGTGAATGAATCTGTATGAATGTGACAGAAAAAGTGCAGTAAATAGCAGTGTTGTATGAATGTGTGTGAAGGGTTGAATGTGACTTGTCCTGTAAAATGCTTTGAGTGGTCAATAAGACTAGAAAAGTACTATAAATATAGTCCATTTACCACTCCATTTAAGCCCTCTCTCAAACTGTGATCGACCAATCATAGTTTAGCAAATGTAACAGTGGCTCTGTCATGTTTTGAATATCACTACATGTTAAAGTTATGAGCATGGGGCTTGCGTGAATTATATTATGAATGCTGAATGATACTCAGTGTTTGAAGTGGTTGTCTCCTCTAACACATGCTGCAGTTGTTAGTATGTTGGGTTAACCAAATTAGTTTCTACAGTACAGTAGTAACCACTTGTTAATTCCAAGGCCAAAGAGCTCATCATTTACTAATGATACATAAAAAATGACTGTGTTTGTGTTTCCCCACTGGCATCAGGTCCTGGATGCTATTAGAGTTTAGTGTAACATTAACAACTCTGTCCTGCTTCTTATTGAATTTGCGTTCGCACACCAGCAAGCGCGTACTCAAGACAGCATGGTGTGATGTCCTAACAAACCGATTTGTCCTCAAGTCTTTTCTCTTGTAATATTAAAAGTATGTAAGCTATACTGCCAGACAGGCTAGAACAAAATATGAGTAGGATGTTCTTCTTTTTATACCTAAAATGTATTAGCTCTAAACCTGCAATACAGTACAAGAACAAAGTTGTTTATTTCCATATCAACTCAAAAGGAAGGTATTCCTGTGTAGGGAACGATCAGTTGAATCAGTTGATGTGAAATTGATAAGAAAGCAGTGATGGCTTTGATGGTCATTTAGCGCTAATTTAATGTAGATTAGCCCATCATTATCATACATGATGAATAAGACTACAGTACATACTGTACAAATGAAGCAATTTACACAAGCGCACATGTTACTTTGTTGTCATCTTCATAGATTACAATGTTTTCTATCACTTTACAAATATGATTTGATTTCCAATGACGCCACTGTGCTGCTTCTTTTTGAAGTGCACATAGTTGTGGGTTTTCCTCTCTGCTTTAAATATAGTCGAGATGACAGGCATAGCATTTACCTTGATGTTTACTGCTTTTGAACTGCTTGGCATGGGCAATACCTGGCCTGGGATTCACATGCAAAAGCGACCTATTTGAACAAGCGAATCTGGGGAAAAAGAAATACCAGCATGACATGGTTGACACACACACACACACAGGCTTTGAATGGTTCCTCTCTGAGCGAGTGATGAGCATGAGAAAGAGTAATTCAAATGTTTCAAGTAAAACCCAGAAATGGGACTTTCAACTTGTTGTTCTCTCTCTTCCCCCCCTCACACACGGCAAGATTCAGTGCATTTAATATATTCAACTCATTGTCAAGTCTCTGCTCCTTAGGTGATGTTAAAAAGGAGGTTTAAACGGGTAAGCAAAGTGTCACTGTAAATGTTACATCTGTAAGTGCTGTTTTATGACTGGCAGGCAAAATCAGTGTGCAGTGTGCAACATAACAATATGCCAAAATGGCATCATTGTATTTGAGATTTACAAACCAAACTTTGGCTACAAATCACTGCTTTTGCAGACACACAAATGTGTTTTGTTTTGCATACATCTCTCTCTGCATTACATTTTGAAGCTAATCCTCCAACACCTTCCCAAGTGGAGCCACAGCAACAGATATTACTATGAATTACTATGCTCAGATATTACTATGAATAATTTATTGCACCCCATTTCAAAGAGCCGAGCAGAAATCCCAACTATTTTTGGCGTAACGGTATCAGGCGTTATTTAAGACTGCAGGTACACATTGCAGCTGTTGGTTTCTGGTACAGCAATGTAAATGGCATTAGCCTCTCACTGATATCATTATATAGTGTTTTTGTTACAGTATGTGCACCAGTGGCGAAGTGTGCTTACATATAAGCCTCACTCCCTGTCCTCTGCACGCTGGTTTTTCTCCTCTATTTGCTCAAATATGTGACATGCTTTGGCTTCTATGGGCTCAGGATGAAGATGTCTAGCTTGTGCACAGGCAGGTATACACACTCAGATTGTGTTGTGGATGTATAGTTTGCAAGAATGATCCACTAGCACTTCTGCACGTATATACAGATTGCACACCTTGGACAGACATGGAAATATTCGCAAAATCAAGCAAATATCTAGGCTTCTCAACTCACATGCATGAGCATCAGTGGATGTCTTTGCTCTGCTTTCTCAGGTGCTGCACTTGATCCTGACATTTGTTAAACATTCCTCATCCCCCCACTCCCAGCGACATGGTGAAGTACGGCATACCTCCTTCTCTCACTGTTTAAACACACTCGCTGCTTTTCCATCTTTTCTTTTATTAGAAATGTTGAAATATGTCATGGAGGCAAACACCAGAGCAGCGCAGGAAAGAGGACAGATAAGCCCTACAGGACTCACAGAGACTGTTCGAACATGTGTTACCCCGAGGAAGTACTTACAGCAGTACTGATAGGAACACACAGGCCTGACAGCATCTACGAACATCGCCAGTGACCACAAGAGTGAATTCAGTATGTTCCTGAATTGGCTGCTTCTGTAGGTTTTTGTGAGAAAGAATCGATGCACGTCAAGCCTCCCTGGTGTGATATCCATTAGCACAGGCCTCGCTGGAGGATGTGACATGAGTTGTGAAATTGTACCATGCAGTGCGTAGTAGTGGCTGAAATGTGTGAAAATGTGTCCATTTACGCAAGTTCAAGAAAAGGAAAACCCCAAATGCCAAAGTCAGACTTATCCTTCAAAGAGCAGGCAGACATTTTAATTTTTTACCTACTTTTTCTTTTACTGTGGTTTCAGGGGAATATCTTTATTTGGGATGAGTGTGGATTTAGAGCTGACAGTTGGGTGACCTGACCAGTAAACAGGGCTATCTTCCAGTTGATCAGAGAATAACAGGGTAGACATGATCGTATGGTTGACTTAATGTAGGGACTGGTTTTCTAGGATTAACTTCAACGGCCACGATAAAATTCTCCCACCGCGCATTACTCCTGCATCTGTCCCACAATAGTGCGACAGCGTTCATTGCAGCCCGTTCCTTCATGTACTCAAACTGAATGCTGCAAGATTTTAAAAAATTGCTTCTCAGATGACGGGTCGCCAAAACAATTCCGTGCCCTCTGGCTGGCTGAAACAGAATTTAGATTCTGAATAAGTCCTGATAAATGTGTGTTCAAATGTGCAGAAAGCATGACCTGAAAAGTGTCACCCCAAGGGTGGCTTAAGAATGAAAAAGGAAGGATCAGAGATTACATCAGGAAACAAAGAATTTAAGAGCATAAAATAGTAAAATGCACTGACAATGTCAGTTCTGCAGAAGCATTGTATATAGGTGTAGTATTGAAGAGTTTTGGGGATGCTGTAGAAAAAAAATTGTTGAGTCAGTTTGAGTGTGTTCTGCTTTAGATTTGGTTCCTGCGGGCCGCCTGGTTGGCTCTGCTTTTTGAGGGTGGGGTGGCGTCCGATGCGGCCACAGACCCAGGCTGGACAGCAAGCTCGTTTTTGTTCTCCCCTTCACATTGCCAACTCCAGCTGTCACACAGAGGGACA
Source organism: Scophthalmus maximus (assembly GCF_022379125.1). Lineage (NCBI taxonomy): Eukaryota > Metazoa > Chordata > Actinopteri > Pleuronectiformes > Scophthalmidae > Scophthalmus > Scophthalmus maximus. Next base: position 655,079 of record NC_061535.1, read on the forward strand.
ATAGAGAAGAGGGGGGGTGCTCCCTGAATGGAAAAAATAAACTGAAGAGCCCCCTGTCACACAGCCCCCCTCCCCAGGACTCGTCATCTGCATTTGACAGGACCCCCGTTCTCCTCTCTTCACCGCCCCTTTTCTTTTCCTTTCTCCTTTTCTCACCCTGTGCTCTCCATAATCCCCCTTTCTCTCTCTCTCCCTGCTAACTGCAGCTGTTGCTCTCCATTGGATCTTTTTTTTTTCAGACTGATTGCTAATTAGGATAGCATTTTAGTGAGTTTTATCTTTAAAACGTGTTAAACTTGCAATTTCCCTCTCCTTTTTTCTTTAGTCCAGCAGATCTTCGAGGGGTCCAGAGAAAAGACTTTTTAGCCAGTTAAACACAATTTACTGAGCATTTTTCAGACTGCACCCAATCTCCCGTGCAGCATTCATATACTTTACAACTACTGTACTGTGTGGTATAGCCTCTTATTATAGCGCTCACTTTGGCTTTGAATGCAGAAGCCTACTTTGAAGAATAGACTGCCCCATCTCCCTTATTCTGCTCACATAACTGAATCCCTGGGAGAGGGAGTGGAGGCAAAGGAGAGCCTGAGAAAACAGCAATTCACACACCAAACACAGAGACCCCTAGTAGCTCAACAAATGAGTGACTAGCCCTATGCCCATTCATATTGCCCCTCAGCCCGCAAGCCTATTAGCCAGGCATCGCTCCTTGAACATTCACTGTCGACAACATGTGGAGGGATCACTATAGCAACCAGTCGATATGACATGTGCAATGGACGGGGACTTCTGAGCTGCTGAATATAAGGAGGGGCTCAGCCTTAACTAAACGATCGCAAAAAACCCAAGCCCACCACCTCCCCATCTCTTTTCACTGGCACAGAGGCGCTGAAAGGACTCACTAGTGGGGCTTCTGCACATTCTTCCGAAGCTCGGAAAATCAGGCGGGCATATCCCACATTCTTCTTCCTATTCTTCTTCCCTCCGACTCGCTCCTTTTCTCTCTCCTTTTCTTCGTCCTCGTGTTGAAGCCGCGGTCTTTTGTTGGCGCTCGGGGGACGCGCAGGACCCTCGCGGGGGAACTTTCGGAGGAGCCGAGCGAGTGGGCGGCCGCGGCGCGCAGACGCTCGTCGGAGCCGCGTCGGGCGGTCGTCGGTGGTTAATCGTGCTCTCTGGAATACAAGAGGCAGCATCCACCGTGCACCGCGGAATGGGCGCTCTGCCCCGCTACATGGATTTGGGTAATTATTGGCTGGTCTGAGCGCGGGTCCGTCCCGTTCCGTGCTGTATTGAATGTGCAAGTTTTAACGGCCCTTGGAAACTTGAGAACCATCGAAGCATCGCGTCGAAAGCTCTGTTCTTTTTCCTTTCTTTTTTTTGAGTGTTGCAGAATATTGCGGGAGCCGTCTCGTTCTTTCTGCCGCGATGGCCTGTTAAGAGATCGATTCTCCAAAACCTTATGACATAAAATATAATAATATAAATATAATAAATGTATTAAACGTAAGCACGTGGGGAAAATGTATGGAGGTGGATGTTGGACCCGGTGGTTGTCTGTGAGCACATCTGGCGGGAGGGTCGTCCTGCCTGGTGGTGGTTTCAACTTGTAAATCCGCTCTGTGTTTGCATAAGTGATTCTATTTTAATCATGCAATTAGGAGGAACATGTACCCGAATCTCGTTTTCTAATTTTAAATAGTATGCAGTTGGTTTCAATTGCATCAAATTATTTCCAAAATCTTGACTAGGTCAGGACGGAATTGAGAATACAAAAATATATTGCCGTTTTTATTGTTGTGTAATTTTGTCTATATATTCAATTGCTTTGTCTCGTCCCTTCTCAATTTGATGCATATTTCGAAGGGGTTTTTAGAGTTTGGAAAATTTGTTGAAATTATAAGATTACCCCTTTATTCCAGTATTGTGTTTTTTTTATTACAAGTTCAACAATTTTACAGAGCACATGATGAATCCAGAGATTATCTATTGATAAGATTTGAAAAAAAGGATGCTTTGAAAATGTTGTAGCAGGGCTAGGTTTGGCATTTCATGTGTGATCCTTTTTTTTAAGTGTGTCTGATTTTATACCTCTCAGATCTGCAGCTACAGCTGTGAGATTGTTTTTATCCTTGATGTATGGCTTGCTGAGTTTTGGCAGTTGTGTGTTTAGGAGGATTTTCCCCTTGTATTTTTTTTAAAGGTATTGTGATGTGAGTGAATGGATGGCCAGCCACCCCAACAACACCTCTCTCCCTGACCTTTCCTCTTCATCATTTGAATAATCCAGAGCACCGAAATCCATCTGCCCCTTGTCTCTCCTCAGATTGGCTAATTCACCAGCCAGGGCCAATATGAATAGGAGAGAAAAGAAGAAAGGGAAAGTCTGTTTGAGGCAGAGATTAATAACTCTGCTGAGTCTGGATCCTATATGCACATGAAACACAAATAGAAGTATTGAACATGATGTTAAAGAGATAAATAAAAGTTTATTCATTGAAGTTTAATAAGGGATTTGATTGGAAGAATTCACAAAGGGGGGTTGAACCTAATCCTGATTCTCTACAGATTTTGAATTGCACAAAATATGTCTACCATATTATATCATATTTGAATATCATCAAAATCACATTTGTTTTTTTTTTAAAAATCATATAAAATCTGTCTATTTAAGGTAAGATTTTTATTTATCAGCATTTCATTCAAAAACAGTTTTCACTCAAAATGTTTAATTTAACTAAAAGTGTTATATTGGAAACATTTAATTCAAACTACATTGGTCCTTTTTTTTTAGACAGACTCCAATTATGGTTACTTAATATTATTAGAAAAATAATAAATAAAAAGCTAATAGATAGAACTGTGCAGGCCCATGAATGTAATTCTTCTCTAATTTTTAGGTATTTCAATGGGATGCGAAGAGGGCCAGGCTTGTTTTTTTTCCTGATTAGGGAATAGCTTGGGTTTGTCAGTGCTGGAAAGAGGTTACAGCAGGCTTTAACCAATAGGTATAGGGGGCACTTTGGTTGCAGTCTTAACCACCACACATGTGACATACTGGTCTACAATGCTAAAGAGTTTTTCAGGTACTATTTTCGGTTTGCCCTGGGATTTTTTTTCAATGAGTGATTATAGTATGTCAGAGAAGATCTGCATTCTCAACAAGTAAATGAAACTGAAATTTCATAATGTGTTAATTTCTAAATGTCTGTGTGTTCCTTTGATCACTGAACATCAGATATGAATCCCTGAATCCAGGCTATCTCTCCCCTCTGTACTTGTACAGTATATGAGCCTCTTCAAACCTCCCAGTTGTTGTCTAAACTCTTAATGCCTGATTGAAACTACATCCTCGAGCCACAGCAATTACAATCAAGAGCAACTGTCATCAGGCCCAGCACATTAATCGAAAAGACCTGGTGCATCTGCACCACCACTGAAACATTGGCAATTACGAACCACAAGGTCAAACCGTGTTGTTCCTGTCCTGAGGTGAAGTGTCTTGTTTTGAAAATGGTATAACAAGAGGCATCCTTTCAGCCAGGCCCATTAAACACATCGGGCTAAATGTCAGAGCTGGACCATTTCTTTTTTTCAGTCATAGATTTGATTCACTTCATCCATCAACCTTTCAATATTGCAAGCAGACAATTAGGAGCCTGCTGATGTATTTGTGCACGGTTATTGATATTGCCCTTTTGTAGACCAGCTATAGCTGTATGCAGCTGATGAAATTAGATCAAAAACTGTGAAGAACTGGCTTTTACGCAAACCCAGTTTTTTATGTTAGTTATAGAGAGCATTAACACTTATTTAGTTTAAGTAAAATGTGATGGGCAAATAGTATCTCTCTGTTTTATTGCTCCTAATTATTATCAGTGGGGCCCATGGGAATTTGTAATTAATGTAAAATGGGCCTGAGCCGATCAGTTAACGCACAGGCCAATTATTTAACCTACACTGATAAAAAAAATGTAGGTGATATTATAGCACATTAAAAGCAGTGCGACAAACCTTCCTGTCTGAATTAACATGCAGTGTTGGTGTGAACTTTTGAAAAGGCTTTTCTGTTTAACTAGTGGCTGATGCATGAAGGTCCAGTCAGGCCGCTTGTGTCTCTAATGTCCTAATAGCCATTAACAATGCAACTTGGGCCAGGGCTTAATCCAGCCAAACTCAGGACCAGAGGAGCTAATTAAGCACAAGCTTTTAGTATCCCAACCTCCTGTAGCTGCACAGTGCCAGCTCGTCCCATGCCAGCACTAAATGGGGTTGTAAATATCTATAGTCGGGAGCGGTGTGGAGACAGCACTGGACAGGGGCTGGTAATAGGGGTTGACTGAGTCTGAATGCATATTATAAGGCCAGTCTTAGAGCTGGCTAATGAGTGGGGCTGGTCAGACAGTGGTGGTGGTTTTGGGTGGAATAAAAGAGCAGGAAGGGAGTGGAAGTAGCAGGGATGCACTTGCAGCGCTGTTGAATCCTAATTTTTTTTTCTGCAAAGTCAAGACAAGCCTTCAGGTGAAAACTGATGCACTGCTGACTTGATGTTGCGGTTGCTGTAAATCAAAAATGACTTCATCAATCAGGAAAAAGATGGAGTAGCATCCTTTACCACCCTGACAGTGTGTTCTCTCGCTGTTTGTGTGTCCTCCAGAGAGGCAGCCTGACCCAGATCCCCGTGGTGAAGGAGACCAGGGTGGAGTCGGGCCAGTTCCTGCTGCTCTCCGTCCTCTGCATGCTCTTCATCCTGGTGGTGCTGGCCGTGTCCACCACTTTCTTCTGTGTGCGCCAGCACTCACACCTCCACATGAAGGAGAAGCTGGCCAGCCTGGGGACTGACACCAGTACTGATGCCACCGCAACCTATCAGGTAAAGCCAACCCCCTTGTTCTGAACCAAGCAGAGGCCAGGACATTTAGCCAGTTCTCTGCCATTGGCAGAACTCACACTTCAGATTATCTCATTGGTTTGTGAGAGTACTAATGTTAATGTGTACATGTTTGAGTGATTTGCGTTCATGATGGTTTTTAGGATGTGATAATAGTCATTCGCTTTTTTTAATGCAATTTTTTATGTGCAATGCAATAATTTAAATCTATATTTCTTGTATTTTTGACTGATTTTACCAATAGATACTCACAGCATTAAATGATTTGGTGCTCACCCTTGCCTCAAAAGAGTGTGTGTGTGTGTGTGTGTGTGAGAGAGAGAGAGAGAGAGAGAGAGAGAGAGGCCGCCGCTGTGACCTATTCCCACTCTTCCTCCAGGGCCACGGGCAGCCTGGGCTGTATTGATTTTCAGCGTTGGGGCTCAGCTGTGCCTGGCATGGCACTCAGAACATATTTATCTGCTTGTCACTTTCACATTTTCAATATTTAATCAGGTTTTCACAGGGATGCTCTCCAATTAAAAGCTGGAGGTGTGTCAGTCTTATAACCGCGGCCATAGAGAAGCAAAAATTTGCAATATTTCAAAAGGAATTCCTTTTTTCATTAGAAATTATCATTATGTCCATTAGCATTTATATTTTTTTTTTTATTTCTATTCAAAACTTGTCATTATGTTATTTATGGCACATGTTTTTTCTCAGTATATCTTTGGGGGAGGGATAACTGCTCTTTCAGGCAGGTGTCTTCTCCGTGCATGACAAATACAGTTGGGAGAGCTTTTTGCAGTGGCAGGGGGGGATATTGTTAGATCGCAGTAGACTGTAGACATTGTTTCACTCTTGGCCTGTTTTCATCCTTATTAGTGGTCGGAAAGAGGGGCAAACAGGAGAAACTGTAATCCCATGACCTGTGCTCCTGCTGGGCTCCATGTGTCTCTCCTCTGGCCCTCTCTTGTCCTAACCGCATCCCCCTGCCTGCTTCTGGGACCATTTTTTCTGCCCTAGTACAGCACAGCGTTTTGCAGAGATGCTGAGAAGAAGGATGAATTATGAGGTGGACCTGGATATTGCCCCGAGGCCAAGGCCCAGGGCGCCACTTCATGGCTCTAATCATTAAATTCTGATGGCGGTAAAGCTGAACCAAGACCAGGACTTAGAGAGGCCTTTGTTCCAGGGGGAAATTCACTGTGATAGATCATGAGATATAGCATGTGCTTTCACAAGGCATTTTCTCTGGCCTGCTGTGCCCCTCGCTGGTATTAATTGAGTATGGATATGAATTTGGTAGAGTTGAGTGGCTTTCCTCCCAAATCCAAACATGATGGGGTGTACAGATTAGGAATTGAACATAAAAACACCTAGTGTGACGACACCTTATGAAGGGAATCAAGCAGAATGTCTGTGTTTGTGTGTTTACTCCTATATGCATGCATGTGTAAGATTACACAAATATGTTGTTTTTTTCCTCCATTTTTTTCTTTCTATTTTATTTTGTAGATAATGCCTAGTCTTCAGATTTTTGACACCCTGCCTCTGCACTGAGACATAATGGGAGGAAAGCTGAGTCATTGGGAAAATTGTAATCTTCGCAGCAGTGGCTCTTTAAGTATATTTCAGACACCTGGATATATCAATCAACTGTGCAAATGCATTTTTATCTCCTTTGGTTCATTGTAGTCATATTTTTTCACATTGGACTTCCTATTTGATGATGGATTTATTTGCTGTTATGCTTCTGAGCTTGGTCAAATGGATCCAAATAATTTTCCCCCAAATTATGAGTTTGTGCTGATTGCATACAGGATTTTACTATAAAATATTGTGGTATTTTTGTTTATGTTTTTTTCCCACAACTAAAAGATCCTTACTTAAACAATCAAGACAGTGGCTGCGAGGCAGCCAGGTGTGACACACTAAATGTATTCTATAAATCATACCTCGACCACGTATTTTTGACACAATTAGTATAAGCTCCATAATTCACAAGGATAAGCCATTAATCTACAGGCAAGCGAGGACAGATCAAGTCAGCCTAGTTACAGGATTTCACAAAGTGCATTTACAGTACTCAGCCCCTAAGAGCAAGGATACACACATAACATATGTAAAACTATTGTTATTTGAATAAAAAGAAGATGAATACACAAAATCTTGCTTTGAGTCAAGAAAAAAAACCACACACTTTGATGATAAAGTGCCTCACCATCTTCTCCTCTCATCCATAGGAGCTGTGTCGCCAGCGTATGGCGATCCGAACATCTGAGCGCGTTGAACGGCCGGAGACCCTGCGGCACTCGCGGCTCAACAGTGTGTCCTCCCAGTTCAGCGATGGCCCTGCGTGTAGCCCGTCGACCCGCAGCAGCACCTCCTCCTGGTGCGAAGAGCCTGTGCCATCTAACATGGACATCTCCACTGGTCACATGATACTAGTAAGGAGCTTGCTCAATGTCATCAATGAGTCATGGTGTATACAAAAAGCAATAGAGGAGGAGAGAATGTGAGTAGATGGAAGTTGGTTAAGGTGTGGTTTGTTGTCCGGCCCTTTTGAGAGTATTTGTGGTTCTTAGCATCTGATTGGTTTTAATTAAACAACCGCAGCATGTCATCATGTCTGCCTGACTTTGCACTTAACGTGCCGGGGCGGGTTAAGTGTGGATCGAGAAACTCAAACTCGTTAGAAGGTTTTTATGTACAACAGCAATATATATATATATATATATATATTGAAAATTAACAGCCTGATTTCCTTCTGTTTATCTGTTTGCCTGGGTCTTTTTTCATCCCTCTCTCACCTCATTCCCTTCAGAACCCTGTTATCTTTTTTTTGTTGTGGTTTTTTTATCACTCTTCCCGCTGCTCTATCTTGGCTCTGTTGTCTTCATTTTTTTCCCCTCCAACATTTTCCTCCCTCTACTGTGTCATTGCCTCTTTTTATCATTCTGTTCTGCTTTCTCTCCTCTGTCATTTTCATCTTGTACCCCCCTCCTCTCATACTGCTGCAGAAAAATAAGGCAGACAGAGTTTTTTATACATTGATGAGAGCTGCTCAAAAGTGAAATGCTATTACCCATATAATTGTCATTTCGATGTTTTAGAAATTCCTTGAGGTGTTTATTTATTCTTTTATTTTATTATTATTTCGGGGGGGGCTTTTGGCTGCCAAAACGTCCACAAGCCCACAATGGATTGTTTTAAGTTTGCCAAACTTTTGCTTCATTCATTTGAGACAAGCTTGATAAAAGAGATGGATAGATGCCTTGCAGTGTTTCCATTAATGGAGAGAGCATTCATCACACTGCAAGTCTAGCTTTTATATTGGGAGGCTATAATGAATGAGAGTGAATCTGAGTAATGCCTTGTATTGGTAGTAACAGATGGGTTTTGTTGCACTCGTCAAGCCTTGTTTGTGAAGCCCCTTTTGAAAACATTGACAATAGAAGAGCATTTAGCCCTGCAATAACAAAAGAGCCATTTTGAATCATTTCTAGGAGCTGTTATCATTAGCCCCAATTTCTGCGCAGCAGCAGTGCAGGCATTATAATGTAGTAAGGTAAAATGCACAGGGACCTTTGCTTCTCTTTCATTCAATGCTTGACATGGAGATGTCCTATAGGTGTTCTTCCTTAAAATACCACCGCCATCTTACATGAAACCATGTGTGAGATTGCCTCGCTATCACTGATCTCAGACCTATATTTTCCCATCCCTGCTTTGCTCTCCTCTCATCTCCCCTCTTGCTCTTTGGAGCACGCACAGTGTGGAGAGGGGTGATGAATCCCCGGCTTTCGAAAGCACACATGCTGTGGGTCCTTTTGGAGGCCTGATCACCCCACCCCCCCACCCGTCACACACACACTCAGACAAACACACACACACACACACACACACGCACACACATTCACTCACACACATATGCACACACATACAATCACTATGCTACAGCAAGAGTCATGGTGCTGTCAGGGTTGTGCCACACTGTGGGGCACCCACCTCAAGACTGCAAACTTCAAAATTGAAATTTGATGCCTGTTTGCTGAGTCATCTGTGGGGTTTTTCAGAGCTTTGTTACACTTCTGCTGTCTTACATTTACGTCTCCTCTCTTTTGCCTTTTTCAGCTGCAGCATGGTGCTAAAACTGTGCAAATGTTTCCTACTAGTAAAAACGAATGAAACGATCACCACATGTAACAATTAAGAATAATGTTTCCATGTGCCCATATTCACTTGCTTATTGATGTAGCACTGGGTGTTTTCAGCACCATGGACAGCACTTTATACTTAGCACGCTTGCTTTTTCCTAACAAATACAAAAAAATTTTTATATATGTTCCCCAGCTGTCCAAAAACAGGGTCAAAGTGCTGATATCATCGCTGTTCTTATAGTATTTTCTTGACTAAATCACTTTTCCTCTTAAAAAGAGAAAACAAATCAATGAATATATTGATTGAGGCTAATTTTTTATTATGTTATTGTTTTTGGGTTGTTGTTATTTTTATTTTTTTTAAATGATGAATTCTTTGCCCAAAAGGAAAATAGACTTAGGGAAAGTAAAATAGCCACGACGCATGCAATATGTTTCGCCCTCTATGACTTTTACTCGTAATTTTAAGTTTAGTTGAGCAAGAAAACCAATTTGCTGTTCCATTTGAAACAGAACAAGGTGTGCTTTAATTTAGCTATTATAAGACAAAACTATTATAACACAAAACATACATATTAATACACTCTCACTGCTGTTTATCATATCTTAAAGCTCCCTGTACAAACCGTTACCAGTATTGTTTGTTTTAATTTGACAGCGGAGCTTGACAGTAATATGTTACCAGTTGTGTCTGGTTCCTGGTTCTCCCTTCCTCCTGATTTCACCCATCACCCTCTGCAGCCGAGGAGGCTGCTTAGAAAGGATTAGACATTGTTTCCCTGACACCAAGGCCTCCCATCCTAACCCTCTGATTGGCAGACATAATCCCCCCATTCACTAAACCTTCATTACCCTGTTCCTAGAATCGGGAGGGCTTGATAAGGACCTGCTGGCTGCAATGTATTAACCTGAAAAAATATGAATCTTGCATGCAATCGATTTAGAGCATCGTTTGAATAGAACGGGATGCAATTCAGAGTGGATATATCAAGTTAATGGAGATGTAATATTGGTAGGGGTGGTGGAATACTGTCAGGCTGGCAAGCAGAGAGTACTTGTACAGGGTGACAAAATCACAGTGTTGACAGGCTCTGTCAAGTGGCCATAATGGCATGCTGTCATTCCCCTGGGAAGACACTGTGCATTTGCGTAGTTGCCTGCCATTAGAATTGACATTAACTAGATTAGTTCTTTCATAATTGAGTTTTTTGCATTCCTGAAATTAAAAGTTCAGAGAGGAATTGTTTAACAGCAGAAATCTACAGTAGTATTTTCAGGAATATTCCTTTAAATTATGGTTTGAGATAGAACACCTTGTGCTGTCATGTCCTGTTATTATGCAGCTGCATTAATCACAATTAATTAATTTTCTTTGTGTGTTTTCTTTCGGGCTTTTAAGACGTGAGTGGCATCTTTGGTACCATATCTAACAATAAACTTTGATTTCCATTGTCTGTAGGATTTGTAATGTTCTTAAAAGCCACCTAATAACCTTTGTGTGCAAGGAGATGTCTGAATTCATGAGCCATCAAAGGGTCATTACCTATTATGCGTTGGACAAGCTTATTTGTGATTATCATCTAGGTAGTAATTGTATACATTCAGCAAAGACTTGGATTTTCGTTTTGATAGACGGGAGTGAATAAGTCGGATGTAACAATGGCATGTCACCTCTGCTCAGCCTACCTATTCTGCCTCTAATATGGAATAAAAACCCACCACATCTTAGTATCACTTTCATTATACTAGCCAGCTGATCCCTGACATCACTTTATGAGTCTGTAATCTTCTCCCTCACACAATAGCAGACTAAACCATTTAACCCTGTTGGGAGGCGAGCCATGATACAGGAGAGAAAGCGAAACGTGGCGCAATACTAAAAAAGAATCCTCTTGCCAGCTTCACCCCCTAAGCTCCATAAGACTTGCCCTGGTTAGGGAGAATACACACTTGGGCACACACGCACGCACACACACACACACACACACACACACACACATATATACAGGCCCCTACCCCTCCCCCTTCTCTTTTTCCATCTTTGTCTCTCGAGCAAATTCAATTTAGTCTTCTCCAAGCGAAGGCTTAAATGCAAACAATCTTATCAGTGGCTGTGCAAGCAGTGAGGGACGTGACTGAAACACCCCTGAAGTATTTCCAATGCAGACAAACCTTTCAGGAGTCTTAATTGTGTGTGATTTTTCTCCCCCCTTGGTCAAACACACACACACACACACACACAAACACACAAACACACAAAGACGCAAACATTAGCACACCTTCCCCATTTAGCTCCTCAGCAGCCTCCTTCTCACCCAGTTTTTATGCCATACAGCATCTTAAGACAATAACGCACCATGACACCTGATCACAGCTTTAAAGGAGAGGTGCTGTTGTCAGGGGTTTAGTGTTTCGCTCCAGTTTTTTTATTGGTTGGCTCATATTGAGAAAACACAATTGAGAAAAAATAACAGCAACCTTCCTCCAGCCACCTCTATTTTCTTTTGAATGCTTTTAGCTTGTCCTTTGAAATGATGGCTAAGGTGGTCCCTGTTGTGCTCTAGTCATACATGGAGGACCACCTGAAGAACAAGAACCGTCTGGAGCATGAGTGGGAGGCCCTGTGCTCCTACCAGGCAGAGCCCAGCGCCTGCAGTGTGGGACAAGGCGAGCAGAACTCCAAGAGGAACCTCTCAGATGCCGTGGTCGTATGTGAGTCCATCCATTCAGATGTCAATTCAGTTTTTTGTTTTCATTTCAGTTTTCATAGAGCAATGTAGCGCAGCTCAAATCACACCATCACTGTTGTTGATATGTTTCTGAACAAGAGCTAGACAAAACCAGTTGAGGAAACAAGCCTAATGACGAGATAATGAATTGGAAATTACAATATTTTTCCAGCCATGTATGAAAACAGATTTTTCGAGAAAACCAATAGAGGGCCCTGTGATTATGATAAGAATTGTATTTTTCCAAGGCAAATCAACTTGTTTTGAGTCATGAGACTCTTGAATTGAAAATGACAGGTGGTGAGTTCCTTGGTTACTGTCAGTCAGTTCTAAAACCACAGAATAATGAGTTATACCAACCATAGTCTTTGATTTATGCTTATTTAGGGTTTAAGTTTTAAATCCAAGTTTTCATGGGCCTGAACTGGAAGCAAATGATTTTCAGAGGACCACTCAAGTGGGTTCAAATTGACTGGAAACAGATTAAATGAAACTCGCAAGTAATGCAATTGTTTGAGGAAAAACAGTGGGGGTTTAAGGCTCACAATTTACAGACTTCTAAAGATTAAATATTTATTTTATCATATGGAACATTCCTTATTGAAGCTGAAGCAGTTCAGGACTTCAGAATAGTGAGTGTGTGTATGATGAAAGTCTGGTGAAATTGCGGTCCCTGCAGCCTTTATAGTTTCATATTCTGATGCTGCTCAAAATGCTCTTATTTTTGTGTAGGGAGAGAAAAATTTGGGAAATTTTTTAGATGAATTATGCATCTCCATTACAGACGACCATTCCAGGATCACCTTGAAAGCAGAGAACAACCACGGCAACTCAGATTACATCAATGCCAGTCCAATAGTGAGTACTGTTTATTCATCACAGCTCTACGCTGTGGCTAGTATCTGCTGTCCCTGAAGCCTTGTTGTAAGACATAAGTCATAAGACATTGTACCAGGGACACCTGTTGTGGGCAGATTTTACTTTGAGATAAAAACAAGTTTCAAAGGATTTGTCATCAATCCAAGTGCTTTTTTTTTTTACTTTGTTCTCCATGCTGGGTGACTCAATGGATTCAGTTCTTCATGTTGAATCACACTGCTTTCAAAATGGCTGCTCCCTGGAGAAAGCCCTTTTACTCTAAAACCAAAATTATACATTATTTTTGACTAAACAAATGTATCCTCCACAAACCCAGCAAGACTTGTTAGAAAGAGCTTTTGTTTTTCTTTTCTTTTTTACATCTCCCCAAAATACTGCTCAATGGGGATTTTATCAAAAAGGAACAGGAAGCTATGCATTTCAAATACTGTGCCAAAAAGGAGATAGATGGGAACACACACAGCTGCACTAAAAACCTATTACTCTTCAGAAAAAAAAACAATGGATAATTTTAGATGCTCAATTCATTCCTCCATTTTCTCTAATGGCATATTCATAGAGGTCTTTAGCTTTGTTTAAACAGTTCCCTAATGCGACAGATCTTGTAAAATAATAGAATATTATAGTCAATCAATCAGGGGAAGAAGTGAGCAAAAAAATCTGATTAGTGCATTCGAAAAATAGGAAAAACTTAGGTTATCCAAGACAGTTTTGAGCATTTGAAAAAAAAGGATGTTGAAGATGGGTGAAATGGCAGATGCAGTGGTGTGCGGATGAAAGGGCAGTAATTATACTACAAAAGGGCCCCCTGGCTGGGCCCAGCAAAACTCGGATAATTATGTCTGTCAATGCGGCTTCTTCTTCCTCATTAGTTTCAGGGGCAGTGGTCTATGAGTAAATAATCTGTCGCTTCTTTCTGGGGATCCAGGGTCAGAGAGGCAAAGACAAGGGGTTATCTGAGCTCCATGCAAAGCACAGGGTGACATACACACATGGAAAGACTTGGATAATGGTAAATGCTTGACCACAAATGATACAAGCGCTCCCAGATGTACAAGCATCATTAGCGTGAGGGGTGGTTTTAAGGAATGCTCACAAAATGTGGTCAAACACTGGGTGGCTTTTCCTTTTCCCACCTGTTCTCCATGCTTTTGTTTTCAAACTATCTGGGATGAGCTCAAGCCGGCATTTAGCTCCCAAGCTCTCTTTCTTATATAAACTCAGGATCAAGGCACTGCAGCATATTCAAAGTTGAATGCCACTGTGGGAACAGAAATTTGTGAGCTATTTTAGCACAAGCCATTTTACCTCAAACCAAAGAGCACTTCTTTGTCTTTCTTGTTGCACTCTCTCTTCTTCCCACAATGGCAAGAGGAGGACAGCTGAAACGCAGGACTACTCTTTCATGTTTGCAGTTTAGTATTCATACAGGGATGTCGGCGCACAAATACAGTATGTCTGTGTCCTTGAGATTGGCAAAACAGAGTGGCAGCACTAGCATTCGGCACCACCCTTTCATTTCTGTGCGGGATTTTTCTTTTTTTCTTTTTTTTAAACATGAGGAATTTCTGCCTCGAAAGATGAAGAGAACATTGAACAACATGGTAAAGGCTAATTGAAGTATAAGACTGGGTAATGAACACAGTGTTTCTTGTATTTATGAATCCTTTGTAAAAAATTTCAACAGAATGGCAGTTCAATTTTCATATTTCAGCCAGCCTTGTGTAGGTGTATTGCTTCACCTCTGTCCTCTTCCTAGTAATCATTTACAACTACAACACCCAGAACTGAAAACTGACAACCGGCCTGACATCTAGTGGACACCTAATTCAAATAATATGACTATGATTCTTAAAGAGCCCTAAAAAACTTAAATAAAGAAAAGTATCACCCTGTGTATTACTGTAGTGGTGTGTCTTGATTTTATGCTCGAAAGATCTCTCCCTCAATAAATGACTCATTCAATTAGTGTTTGTAATGCAAAAATGCATAATGCATCATTGTACAGTAGTTGTCATTCAATTGCAATAGTTAATATGCAAAGGAATGAATCAGTCACAATTTAAGTTAACTACTTCCTTTTCCTCATATATTTTATTGGTCCCCTATTAAAAAATATGTGATATTTTGTTTCATATGTTTCCTACACTTTGTCTATCATTAAAATGCCAAATATACCTCAAGAATGTTATATCCCATTTCTCTTCCTGCAAAATATGTCAACATCTTTCCTCTGATGCATCTTGCACTCGAGGGTGTGCCTAGAAATTCATTCAATAAAATTTAAGCATTGATTTTTGGGGGGCGACCCAACCAACACCTATTCAATCAAGTCTCAATCACATCCCTCAAATCAAGTCCCCCGTTTTGTTATGTCCCAACTTAACATGCAGCTCCCTCATGTCAGCTGCCTCCAGGCTTCAAAGTCCTACCACAATATCATGTATCTTGCAGAAACACGTCAATGTGTGAGAAAAGAAATTGAGATCTGGAAGCCATGTCTTGTGGTCTTTGAGGAAGATATTGGTATGAGGACATTGGAGAGAAGTCTGTTCATGAGTTAACTAAAGCAAGAGTGAGGGAAAAAAATCTGAATCAGGAGATGATGAATTGGAAAGCAGAGTTATAAGTCGTTATTTTGAAAATTTAGAGTCGGATGTTAGATCTTTCACTGTTGCTTTTACTAGAGAGATGACAAAGTCCAAGGTCTTCTTCAGTCTTTTTATGCAAACATAATGTTTAAAGGGACCAATCCCAATCACATTTTATCACATAAAACCATGTCCTTCAAATATGTGTTCAGTATCTAGTTTATGCCTGCATGACATTCACAGCAACCGCAGTCTATAGCTATTTAAAAAAGCTGCATCTTCAGGACAGAAGGGAGGAGGAGGAACATTACAAAAAGAGGCAGAATCAATCAAAGACAAAATGACAGAAAATAATATACAGCAGAGCAAAGAAATGGGAAATGTATTCCTCAAAAGATGCCGATCTCCTTATGTTCCTCCATACCATATGGAGGTTTTGATCCAAGTCTTACCCAGGCAGTATGTTTTCATCAACCCAGTCCCCACCCAAACACCATCTCACACTCTGTTCCCACTCTCCCAGATGGACCATGACCCTCGCAACCCTACTTACATCGCCTCGCAGGGCCCACTTCCTTCCACCGTGGCAGACTTCTGGCAGGTAAAACCCATCTCCTTTCACTGTCTGTCTTTCTTACTTTCTTTTTTGTAACCATTTTATTTCTGCAGCGGTTGGGGTTTCAAAGGACCTCAGCAGAGCTACACTATGAGGTTTTGTGTGGACATGTATTTTATGTCTTCTTATTGGTCCTACATTTTGGTTTCCTCAGTGTTTCAGAAAGGATGGGATCAATCACAGCTAAGCTTTTTTTTACTACAAGTTGTGACTGTGTCCTATTAACACTTAAAGCCTGATTACTGCAATTTATCCCAAATTGCACTCCTTCTACAACCTTTAAGATTTAGTGTGACTTACCTTTACTGAGGATATCATCATATCTGATGTCTATCACTAATAAACATCCACTTATAAATGTGACTGTAGATTTTTTATGTTTAATGTAAATATAGACTGCTATTTCTGCATACCTGCATACCATCAATGGTGCCAAGCTATAAACCAAGGCTCTACCTGTAGCCCACTGAATGTCAACATTATTCAACATTATTATCTCCCAAAGCACTAGGGGAAGTGTAGTTCCAAAACTTAGAGTCAATTATCACCGAAATAGATGGAAGACAATTTAATTTTAAAATTTGAATACTTAGTGCTGTGACACAAAAGTATTTATAATACATAAGAGGCTTGAAATAATGTGGCTCTTATTACACCAGTGAAACTGCGACACTAGCAGAATACATTTATGTACAACAACACCGGCAACATTTAGTTTTATATCATAGTCTAGTTACGCACACCTGCAAGAAATCTAATAATTTTATATTCATGCTGATGTTCGCTTATATTGGCCTTTTTTGCAATGCTATTTGTATTACTACCCTTGTCCATTAATGTTAACTTAATGTTCACTTAAACATGTTGACTTGGGTGGAAGTATGCCTTAAATTATGATTGGTCGCCAAATGGCATTCTTATGTGTTAATAGGACAGCACTGTAGTAATTAGTGGGCCCATCACCTCCATATGGTGAAGTAAGTATACTCATCGTGACCAGGATGTCGAAGTGTGAAGCATAAATCCTGAAAGACCAGCTGGCCCTGCACTCTGCACTTTGTTTCATTATGACAGTGCTGACTATGTGTTGGCACAGACGCTAGAGCCTGTTTGTGAGTGGGAAAGAATTCCACAGCCAAGTTTACTCAGAATTAGTTTGGTTGTGCACACCAAAATTAATATAGTTTAAATCGCTTTTTTGAACATAAAATCCAATCCTGCTTAGAAGTGCTGTACTCATATGGTGTACACATTAATTAGACTAATAAAAACTCAGTACCTATTGTCTAAAAAAATTACTTCAGTCGAACACGTCAGCTGAATAAGGTATGAAAGATCCCCAGCTTCCTGTGTTAAATTTTTTGCCTCAAATGAAACAGTTGATAAATATCTCATAGTCAGTTCTGTTATTTGTTTGTTTGTCTGCCAAATTCTTTGTATGCCAGGAGAATAACTGCATATCCATTACCTAATAAGATGGGCTCTTTAAACATGAACTCAATACCTCCCAAATAAGCAGAAAATAATGGAAAATTGGAATCAGACTGACTGACACATTGAACATCAGTTCAGTGTATGGGAATAAGTAGTAGCCATTCATTATTCAATATGGGTAAACTTGGATTGTGGAACACTCTTTCCCTCCAAAGGGAACAAACAAGGGAACAAACAAGGGAAACACCGACACTGTCATGCAAATGGGCTGTGCAGTAGGCCAATCTTTTTGCTCAGTCTTACTGTACCTAATCCATACTGGCCCCAGGCAGTGCTCTGAAAGATGGCTCGACTAATCCTCCATTCCCCATTCCTCCATCCCTTCATCCTTCACTCAGTCTCCCATATCCCCACCTTCCCTCCCTCCATATCTTGCTATTACCTTAGTTCAGCTGGGCCTTGCTTTCCCTCTTGTTTCTCTTCAGAATTCAATGTGAGAGAAAGAAAAATGAAACAATAAGTATGAGTTCACGGAGCAACATGCTTTTGGAACCTTGAATTTATTTATCACATTCAAACAAAAAAAGCACAGATGATGAGTTCTGGCTGAAAATGGAAATTAATAATAATCCTTTGTTTACCTGCAAATATTAGCCCCTACTTTACAATACTAAATGCATAATATTACCTCACATTATCACCTAACCTAATCTCATCACATCCTGGCACAGTTGGCGTGTAATGTGTCCACTGGGCTGGATCCCAGAAGCTTGTGTTTAGTGTATAGTCATGGCCGTTGTGTTTTTCTAGCAATCATAAAACCTGTGTTTCCTCCTCATTTTCCTAATGGCTGCCGTGGGCTTGTGTTTTTTCCAAGGACACATTAGATTGTGATAAGATGAAATGTAGCAGTAGTGCAATGATGTTGTGATCTTGCTCAGATGACTGAGAGGGGGCGACACATGACGCGCCCTCCTGCTGCTCGACCCAACATTTATCATTTGTCACACGCGGAGAGGTGACATTTATTCATACTTCCTGCACCGAGATTAAGAAATCTATTTCACCCTGATACTAGGCTGCCATGTAATGCTAATGTGCAATATGCTGCTCCTAGTGGCATAGCTCTGCTACACATTAGTGCTTTTGTAATTCCAGATGCTTATAAATGGGATGTCGTTTCATAAATTGTTAGACGGATATCTGACATCTCTCCTCTGACGAATAGATGGTGTGGGAGAGCGGCTGTGTTGTTGTCGTCATGCTAACCCCACTGTCTGAAAATGGAGTGAGGCAGTGTCACCACTACTGGCCTGACGAAGGATCCGATGTCTACCACATATATGAGGTATGTCATTGCGAGGTTCAGCAAACGTTATAAAGCTTTCCAGGGGAGTATAGACATTCAAATTTTGGTTTTGGTTGTATGTTCTACAGTTTGACTGTCGCCAGCCCAATACAGTGAAGTTTTTAGTCTTTAGTTTATCGACCTCACTGTGAACAATTTACTGTTGAACCATGAATTCCTCTGTCGCTGTTGGGTAGCAAAGAAGGTGTTTGTACAAAGACAAATTGCTGGGCACAAACCAAATCCATTTACGCCAAACTTTATTGGAGTGGTGGTTGAATTGCCAGATATCTGAAAGTCTGCTGTGTTGTTATGAAAGACACCATGAAGAATGGCGAGGAGGACAAAACATAACACTGAGAAACACAAGGCCTGAGAAAAGACATTTAAAAAAAATGAAATTTCAATACGACTTT
The DNA here is from genome assembly GCF_022379125.1 of Scophthalmus maximus. Classification (NCBI taxonomy): domain Eukaryota; kingdom Metazoa; phylum Chordata; class Actinopteri; order Pleuronectiformes; family Scophthalmidae; genus Scophthalmus; species Scophthalmus maximus. The sequence goes on from NC_061535.1 coordinate 674,125, forward strand.
TCAAAAACCTTAACAAATAAGAATAATACCATCTCATTTTAAATTGACCAATCAGGTGCAGTCTCTAGACTCCCTAAAAGCATATCTTTGTCGTTATTTCTTAAGTTGCACACAACAAATGCTAGGGTTCATTGTTCAACCTTCTAACATGAATATATTCAGAATGAATGAAATTTTTTTTACTTAGCTTAATTTCTTTTAAACACAGTGACAATCCAGTTAGATATGAGAGACACTTTATTGTACTTTGAATACAGTTATTCATCTGAAACATTTCAACAAATAAATTAAATGTTAAAGATAACTGTAATCCCTTGTTGTTTACAAGGTAACATCTTCCACCTGTCTTTCGGAACTAAAAGGCTCAGTATGTGGACAGAAACAGAACGAAACAAAGACCAACAGGGATTTATGAAATAGGTCCAAAATTATCTACATGACTAGTAACCAGCTAAGTCAGAAAATATGTTTATTTGTAATTTGTGTGAACCAGCTCTTCAAATCATAATCATCTGCACGAAATTGCTTCCTCCTTGGTTGTTGCATGGTTTTAAATGCATTCTAAATTAGACTGCACTACTTTTTCGATTTTTAGGTCAACTTGGTGTCCGAGCACATCTGGTGTGAGGACTTCCTGGTGCGAAGCTTCTACCTGAAGAATCTACAGACCAATGAGACACGCACCGTCACCCAGTTCCACTTCCTGTCCTGGATGGACCGTGGGATCCCCAACTCGGCCAGGACGCTATTAGACTTCCGCAGGTAGAGTGGAGATCCTGCTGGGTGTCCTCAGATACTGCAGCTCAGCATATTTCAAGGCTGATTTCCGCATTTACAACTGGCCTTTATCCTGGGCTTGTTCTTAATCACCTTCCCTTATATTCTGTATTCTGTCAGTGCCTCTCTGGTCTGTCTACCTTTGCCCCTCTGCCTTTTGGTGTCCTAGAGAATGGTTCTAATAAGGACTGTGTTTCTGTACTATCCCTTTCATCCTCAGCCTATTTCCCTCACCTCCCTCCAGCACTTGTGATGCAGCAAATTAACCGCCCTGCACTGCCTGGCTTGGCTTGGGAAAAAAAGAAGAAGAAAAAAAAAAGACCTAATTCAAACACCCAATTAAATCAGACCTGTCTCACTAAAACATGGGAGAGGGGGAGCTAGTGACTGAATAACCTCACTCTGTTCTCCATATAATGTGTTCTGGCAGAAGAGAAGCAATCGCTTCTCTGGGAAAACCCAAGAGGGATAGGAAAAGACTTCCAAATGAGAATAGATCCATCTGATTTGTGGATGGAAGTCTATCCTTCCGTTTGTAATGCAGATGAGAGAAAAAAAGAGGATGTGCAGTGCTATCATGTCATCCTTTCCTGACAGAGTTGGTGCTGTTTCTTTTTTTTTTATCAAATTAAACTGGGTGTAGCTTGCATTCAGTTGTATTTCTTGATAATATTGGTGTGCAGGTTTGAGCTGTGTTTTGATTACATACATAAGTTTTCCTTTGCTGTTCAGAAGACTAGATTGCCTTGATGTAACTCCATTAATGCTGCTGTAGGTTATTGGGAATCTGAAGGTCTCTGATTACGTGATTCAGAGATCCACACGAAATACTAAACACTCACCGCTTTCACAGTTTTGGACAACTCTGTATTTTGCGGTTGCCAGTGTCATTTTTGTGATGTTGCAGCTAGTAATATGAGCCCAGTTGCATAGTCACAAAAGTGATCATTGGAAACTGTGTCTCCTCAGCCAGGCCTGTGCACAAACTGTCTTTCTCTCACTCCTGACTTTCTGCCTCCTTCCCCCTCCTCTTCCTCTCACTGCTCCTTCCTCTGGCTTGCATGGGAACTCCAACAATTGCAATATGTTCTTTAATCAAAGACATTTGCTGAGTTTACCAATATATTTGCACATTAAAAATACTTAAAATGTAAATATATATATACTCTTAGTTTGATAATAAATAAATGTAAAAAGGAATTCAAAATTCAGAAAAATAAAAAACATTTTTACTGCAAAATATGAGTCGTACAACATATTAAGTACTGCACATCCAAATATATATATATATTTTTATATATATATATATATATATATGTATATATAAAAATATATACGGTATGTTGCATTTATTGTTTTATTCTCATAATCCTGATAATAAATTATAAGTATTGCAGATGAAATAAAGATGAAAAATATTGTCTAGATAAACAATAGAGGCTATATTATGATATAACACTCATTTATTGTTCATTTTGTCGATGAAATGTGGAAAAAACGAAGGAAGCAGAGGGACACGGAAGCTCTCAGTGTCGTCAGTTTCCATGGCAACAGTGGGGTGTGAGAAGGCTTGTTGGCCTTCACCATCCCTGTGGTGTATAACATTCATAACTGGCCCGGGGATCATGTGTTGGTGGTCGACAATCACAAAATCACACCACCACATTCATCACCAACATGTCACAATAATGCTGTTTGAAGTGATGCTCAATTTATCCACGTGGTGCTACATGAATGTCTCTCTCTATCTCTCTCTCTCTCTCTCTCAAATTAAAATGATTGATTGACAGGAGGGTGCATCTTTCAGGATTCTTGTTCGTTCCTTTGATAATTGCTGCCATTAATTTCATCAATACCATAACGAAGTAGTCCCCCAAGAGTTACATTCGCTTTAACTGTCATTATTTTTACTCAGCAAAAAGAATCAATCCTTTCCATTTAAGACAATGTGCTGTTAAGCTAACAATAACATCCAATTTTCTTCTCTTTTTTTATTCCAGAAAGGTTAACAAGTGCTACCGGGGTCGATCTTGCCCAATAATTGTTCACTGCAGGCAAGTATAATCATTGAACACTATGCCAGTGGCTGTACTGCTGAATTGGGATCGAGAGTGTTTGTCGTGGCCTGTGTGTTAGAGGGGAGAGGCTGTTTATTTAAACCCACTCAGTCCATTTAATCTATACGGGTTCACTGGAGCCGCTGTTAATTCTACTGGCTGTGTCTGTATGGGAATAGTGTGGTACAAAGACACGCGACCAAAGACTCTTCCATTTCCCGTTTGTTGAGTTAGTAAACCAACCTTGATTGGTTTTTATTAAACACCAGGTATCTGTCTGCACACTTTTAATAGTCACATCCTGTTAAGTCATGCATGGGGCAAAGCCGCCCGCTCTCCCTCTGAGGGAGCTGTACAGAATGAGTGTCTAGCACTGGATTAATGAAGCAGTGGTGCTCAGGCCACTCTCCTGTTTTATTGGCCTTGCCTTTATTAGAGAGATGTGCACGCCTTGTTTGCAATTAACATGCAGAGCCGTTGAATGGCCGACGGGCACAAAGGGAGGCTTTTCATAAGACTATCTCTGGAGTAATGGAAAAGCAAGGCTCTCCAAAAGCTGTTCTCGAACCGCCCCTGGCCTCTCAACCTCTCCTCTGCTCCTGAGGTGCATGCATTTAAAAGCCTTTGTCCCCAGTGTGCCTCAGAAACCATTCCCTTCTCCTCAATAGCCAAGCAAGTCTCAAGACCACACATGCTCTCCTGTGTAAATGCTCAAAATAATCATATTTATTGGCTCATCAAATATTCAGATCTCTTCAGGTACTTCCAAAAGATTATTAAGGATAATTATTGATTAGTATTTTATTTTATCTGTGATATGAGGATAAAAGAAAAAGAAAAACACTGAGATTATAGCGTCCGGAGGTTCACTCTGCAACCTTAATTATCTCTGTCTCTCTCTCTCTCTCTTACTCTCTGACTCTGCAGTGATGGAGCTGGCAGGAGTGGGACTTACATTCTGATTGACATGGTCCTCAATAGGATGGCAAAAGGTAACGATCAATGGCTTTCCTTTCACTCTTTCTGCTTGCGTTGAAGTGTTACCCTGGCAACGCTAAAGCCTCTCATTTTCCACAGAGGGTCTTGGGGATGCATTAGCGACTGATTTTCTGAGGCCTGGAAAGGTAGCGGAGAGAGAGGAGGAAATGGAGGAAGCTGCTATGAGTAGAGAGAGAGAGGAACAAAGAGACAACAGAGAAAAAGAAAATGAAAAAGAAACCTATACCAACATTAGTAATTATCTATTTAAGTCACCATCACGCCATATTGACCTGCATCACGATTGATACATGAATTTAGATAGGGCATGCATGGAAATTAAATGTTTAGAGAGAGAAAGAGAAAATACATCCCAATGGTTTGTTTAAATATTTAATGGAATCAGTGTGTGTATTTGTTTTTATTATTGATTTATTCCCAACAAACTATAGAGTTTGCACCCGTTGTTCACTCTGAACAATGTCTACATTTTATTTTACACAAACCTAACTCTGAAATCAAACAGATTTTTAAAGAAGCTGGGTGTCAAGGTGCATTTACATCAAATGTTTTGCAAGTTTGAGTTGAGTTAGTCCCTTCTTATAATTTTATTATCAAAAAAACTCAGTCAGAGAAGACAATTCACACTGGGTGACAAATCAAAGTAACTTTGAAATTATTATCCACAAGGCTAAATTGATAGAAAACAACTGAGCAAGAAAAGCAACCTAAAAAGGATCAGCATGGCATGGGTGGCAACAGGTAACGTTTGCTGGTTTTACGATATAACCAGCTAAAATGATACGTTAAATGTTCTTTGAGATTTCCCAAGGTATCCATGGCTACTGTTGCACTGTTGGGGAGTTGAGTTCTACCAAACACTTCCATACATAATTTTAAAACCATTTACAGCTTAGCCTGCCCCTTGCCCTTCGCCATTTGACCTCTGCACATTATCCTCACTCTCTGAATGCCTTCCTCCTGTGATCCAACCCCATCAGAACAGGTTAGGTCCCTTCAGTGATCAGTAATATGACTGACCCGTTCTGATGGAGGTTCATGTAGTCCGGTAAAGTCTACCCTGTTGTCCACGGCAATGAAAGGTGCCACCCAGTCTCTTTTTAACCTTTTGTTTCCTGCTCCAGAACCGAAATGTATAAAATGAACATAATCGCAGTCTCAAAAGCTTTTTTCTTTGGTCAGAGAACCTCTCTTCAGCTTAACTTTGGAATCCAGCCCTTCAGATACATGAAAGTCTTGAGCACTGGAGTACTTTGAGTCCTTTTCAGTGCTTCATTTTCAAGAGAGTTCTGGGCCCATCTCTCTCTCTCCATTTTCCCTCTTTTTCTCTGTGTTGTTATTTTTTCAAGTCGGCTCCCGTGTGCTTCTTGAAATCCATAAATTTGAACGTAGAATAAGATTTCCAGATTCAAATCAGCCAAAACTGACTTAGCTCAACAGCAGGTGATCACTGCTGAAAGCAAGCAACTGTTGCATTGGTTAATCATTTTAATTAGCGTTTGTGGATTTTCAGAGACACATACATACATAAAAATATACATACACACACTCAGATATTGTTGGCAAATCAAAATGCTCTTAGCAGCCCATATAGTTGAACATAATTAAGATTATCACAACAAAGTCAACGCTGAATCTTTTTGAATGCATTATTGCACATTTCCCAGACCCCAAAAATATCGTTTTGCATATTTTATCGAGAAACAGTCTGTGGCTCTGGTCCAAGTCTTTCGAAGGATGAATGTAATCATTTTCAATCGCTGCACTGTTCCAAAGGGAGCCCACTATACAGAGAGATTGACAGATGTGAGCTGGATTACTCCACTGCTTTGAACTCAGTCCAATTTTCGGTCTGTTGCAGGTGCTAAAGAGATTGATATTGCCGCTACCCTGGAGCACTTGAGAGACCAGAGAGCTGGCATGGTCCAGACAAAGGTAAGGTCCCCGGCTTTGAGTTGGAGAGGTGGGGGAGATGGGAGGAAGCGGAGGCATGGAAGGAGGGAGGGAGGGAGGGGGGAGGGGCTGCAGTCATTCAAACAGAGGATTGTCTACTTCATGTGCAGGGGATCAGGAGAGATGATGTGGTAATTGATAACCGCTACAGGATTAGAATGACATTGTCTTGGAAGATAAAAACTCACTGTTCCACATTTAGATACAGAGACTGTGAAACTGACCAAGATATACTGTCACATAATTAAATGAAACCGCAGCATTTTTAAGATTTTTTTTTCTTGGTTTCTATCACCTTAACAAATAAGATAAACATACAAAAATAGATAAAGATATTCAATCAACTGATATGGAACACAAAAAAACAGCATGTCCTCACATGAATGATGCTGAAACCACAACCTGTTTGCCCTTTTTTGCAGATTATCAAAAAATGCTTTTATTTTCTCCTTCATAAATGTGTCTTTGACCTGTTTATCATTGTAATAAAACCACGCTGCTACTTAAACGTTTAGGTCTTAGCAGCTTGTATCACAATGGGCCCTCTGCCTCACACCATTTTAGAAAATAGTTTAGCGCATTTACAAAGCATTTTCTCTCACCCACTAGTGCAAATAATAGGTAACAAGCCTAGTTTTCTTTCTCGCTTGTAATTGGAAGGAACAATAATAATAATAATAAAGGCAAATCCCATGCAGCAGTGAGTGGTAATATTTATATGAGCTGCTTGCTAACAGACTCTAGTGTTCCTAGATGGTTCATTAATGCTGCTTTTACATCCCTCCTCTTTCCAACATAGAAAGGCTTTTCACAGCTTTCCTTTTATGGCAAGTCTACATGCAATTATATTGGAATATTGTTGATTCCACTTTTTGGCTTCATGCTGGGTCTACACTGAAATTAGACTGTAATGAGGTATGGAATGTAGAGTTCGGTTTCACAGATAGACAGACAACCAGTTTTCCCTTTTCCCCCTTGTTGCCAATTTTTTTGGGAGGTTGCAAAAATAAGACAGAGAGAATGTTTATTTCCATTACTTTTTACAGACATAAACATGCTGTGATTACAGCATGTCTGACCTTTTTTTTTTCTTTTTTACATGCCACCCATCTCTGATCAGTCAAGCAGATATTGATCCCCACCCAGTGGTGTGAATGTGAATAGCACAGCACTTCATTTTAACAGTTTGTTTTAAAACAATTTGTGATTAGATAAGGGCAAATATAACTGCAGTCTAGATATAGATGGATGTACTTACATATTTTCTGGCAACATCACAACATCAGAAGACACATAAATATAGAAAACATTCCAGATCATCTCCACTGCATAGCAAAAGGCACAGTCACCAGTGACTCCTCCGTATTGATTTAGCTTATCCTCAGGCCAGACTATGGCAGGCTGTGTGTTGACACATCTAAAGACTGTTCCCTCCAAACTCCTACGTACCATTTCTCTGTGCAAGGACCCCGTGGCCTGCAGCCTGGGGAGAGGAGAGGGATATAAAAACACTAGGTCCATGGGGCAAACATCAATCAGCCCCCTTTTGTGCTCCTCAGGGAAAACTATGAGTGGGATTCACAGATAAGTGCACATACACACACAGAGCTGAGAGACAGCTTGACTCAAAAGCTCCATTTTAAGACACACCTGGCTGGGTCAATGGCAGTGCAGGGTACACATGCACTCCAAAATGAAAGTTCAGAGAGTGCTTCACCTTCACTTCTGTGGTCACACATATCCCAGGCAGGGTCAGGAGAGATGGAAAAAGAGGAGGAGGCAGCAGTTGCAAATCAGTCTTAATGGCGTTCCTGAGCCATCACACACATTAAAACTTTCTTCTTCCTTCCCTTCTTTTCCTCCTCCTCCTCAGGAGCAGTTTGAGTTTGCCCTGACAGCCGTGGCAGAGGAGGTGAATGCCATCCTGAAAGCGCTTCCTCAGTGAAGGCATCGTCCCCCCCCACACACACATTTTTCTCGCTTGCTGAGCACCGGTTTCCTCTGCCCACTCAAGACTGACATCTCTTCCTGCCCTTCCTTCTCCTCGCTCTGTTTCTCTCTCTTCTGCCTCCTCTTCACCTCTATATATACTCTATACTTGTGAATGTTGTGCCAGATATCTCACCTGGATCCATATTTGCTTATTTTGCCTCAGAGTACGACTGTGGATCTGAGATGTGTGTTGTTTGAGTGATACAGGAGTAGGCAAGATCAGATCTTACTTGATGGAGGGACTTGGATCAGCACTCCTACTGTGAGACTCTCTGTTAATATGATCCCTGGTCCTCCATAACTGTGATGTTGTTCCTGAACCTACCGTTCTAGTGCCACTGACGAAATGTTTAAGTGATGTCAAATTATTCTTGTTCCAAATGAGCTATCTACTGTCAAAAAACAATACTGACACTTATGATATAACTATTTGTACATTAAGAACAGACTGCAAGCTACAAAATGTAAAAAGAAGAAAGAAAAGGTATTTATAATCTTTCTGAGGCCAGAGTAATTTCTTCAGTTTTGCTTATTTTGTCTGACTAACAGTCTAGAATTGGAAATTATCTAATTCAATGTCATGTATGACAGGTAAAAACAGCATACTGTCATATTTGAGAAGCTGGAAAAAAAATAATGAATCCACTAATATCAGCAGCTTTTAACTAGAGTATATTGAACTGTAAACTAAATAAAGTTGATGTCCTCTAAAAAAAAATCATAAATCATAATACTGTACAGAATGTATATCCAAAATGAAATGATAGCTTTTTGGAAATAAACGTTTCTCCTCCTCTATGATCTGAATCGAATACTATATACTCAGCATCACTTGTATAGATGTTAAAGTGTATGTGTATTGTTGTATCTCTGGTCCAGACATCTTAGTCTTGTATTGAACCACAGATGCTCTGATTCTTAAAAAGCCTCACAGATCATGATAATCACAACATATCAGGTGTTTTTTATTCCTCTTTTCATTGAGTTCACATTTTGCATCATGAATTGTTTGTTTCATGAATATCTCTGTTAATATTAAATGTGAACTTTACCAAATGAGATAGTAATTCCTTCTATTTAGAAATATTGCATTCATATATTGATAATAACAATATGATATATTTAAGCAGAACTTATATTGGAGTTGTTGATAAATGTGTTAGTCCCTCCATCACTGGTATTGTGATGTTTTACAACATGAAAGATTATTCCCTCAATGTATAGATGCTGAATGACTTAATGAATACATATATAATAATATCTGAAATATATATACTGAGCCTTAATGAGAACTATATATTTTGTGTGAAAAGTAACATTCAGATTGATAATAAATTCAAACACAATATACTGCTCTGCTGTCTGGTGTTGGATTTTATTTCTGATCCACTTGCTCACACACAAACAGGAGGGAGCAGGCTGCTCTCACAATGAAAGGAGTTTGATTGATTAGTAGCCTTAGTAAAGTCACAAAGAAAAGCAGTATCATGCTCCCTGAGGGTTTATTTTTGGGAGAGACTCGCAGGTTTGTACAGATGAAATGTTTTCTGTTTTACAGCCAGTATTCCAGCCACTGAGGCCTTATCGCTATTACAGAGAGAAGGAGGCTCCAGAGGTTGCAGAGTCAAATTTGATCAGTACTTACTCAAGGATGTGATGGTCAGCTTATTGGTTTGCCATGACTCATCGTTGACAATGGTTGATAAAGGTTTGCAATATTGGTCTGTGTTTTAATTTATTTTGATACCTTTGTCTGATTTCAAGATTAGCAAAGGAAACATATTTCCCCATTTCTTATGTGACAAAGGTTTGTTTTGACCATAGACTGTATAGGTTTTCACATGAAGCAATAGTGTGACAGTCAGCGTCTTAAAACAAAGCTTTTAGGGACATTTAGGAATATTAATAACAATGTTTTTGTCCACTTTGAGGCAGATGACCTTCCTCAGCGGAAGGAGATGCATTTTTATAAATTAGTTATATGGCATCAAAACATGTGAGTTGCCATTTTGAGAAAACTGCTTTTTACTAATGTTTATCTCCCTACAGCCTGACACCTGCTTTTACAAACACTAGTAAATCATTAAAATGGAATCTATTATAAGCCTGATACAAACATTTGATAAATGTTTTCTAACACATACTACTAATGTAGTATTTACGAATTTGCAGTTTAGTAAGTAAGTCATATTTCATATTAATGTGACTGACTTTTACTTCATTGTCATTTATTAGTTGTTCATACACCAGTTTCCACTTATAAGTTACCACAGGATGGGTTATGAATGTTAATAAAAAACTTTAATATTCACATTTCTGCTTACAATAATATGTTGTTACAAATGCAAATAGGGGTGTTGCACAATAATGTGTGAGTCAAAGAGCAAGTGTTCTTCACAACCTGCCAACAACAAATGTTTTTCTTAAGACTGCTGTTGAGACTGTTCTACAAAAGATCAATACATCATTTATACATGATTTTTAATAACCTCAACTCAAATTAATGAACTGCTTATATAAGGTCCTTTGGTCCAAAAGATATTGGAACTAATCTGTATTGGTCTCAGTATTGAGATATATATATATATATATATCATCAGCAAAGGTGTATTTGCTGCAACCATGAATATAACTGGTTATCAGTGGAAAGAAATTAACATGGGGCAAATAAAGATTTGATGAATTCAACAGAAAGAATAATGAGGATTATATTACCAAAGAACACAAAAGTGCAAAGACATGAATATACATGGTATGTATTGAGAATATTTTATTTCCAAATGTGTGTGCTTCTTGTGTGAATGCATATTCGAGTGTTTGTGTATGGGCGGCCCACTGACATGTCCCTCCCTCCCCTGACAGTCTTAATAGCCGGGAATGAGGCTTCATGCACTTCCTGAGGCCTCATTTGCATATGATTCACTGATGAGCTGCCACCACTAACCAGCAACACCAAACCAAGGCCCTATTAATATTCCCCCATTCAGTTTGTAAAGCACACAAACCTAATCAGCTTAGAAATTATTGTATGGAAACTATAATTACACATGTTTAATTGCTTATCATCCGATGGGTACAAGTTTATTAGAAAATGTATTCATGGTAATTGCTTCCTCAGGTATCTGGTGTGCTACAATACCAAGTGATATTCTGTCAGCTCCCATTTGGCAGGATTAATGCATTCTGAAAAAGTCCCAAAATCAGATACTGTGTATTGCCTCTTTTGGAATGCTTGGTTTAACTCAAAGTGATTTTTAATTTAGGGATTTCTAAATTACTGTTTAAGCTCAGATAAATCTTCAAATTGGTATCCGTCGAAATCAGTATATTTCACTGTTGTTAATGAGTGCTGGCATATCACAGGGCTATAAATGACTGTAGAGGAAATAAAAATGCCTGTGTAATCATGATGCTACCAGAAAATATTCCAAACAAACCTGCCTCGCATTGTAGAGACTACATTTCCACTACCAACCAGGGGACCTGTAAAATCAGGGAAAATGCAAGGGCAACAGGGAAGTTAAAAGTCAAAAAGCAAAGAGTTGTGAAATAAAACCATCTCAAAGCCAATGAATCATTCAGTCCAGAAGCAAGAAGATTAACACACACAGTGCGGGTCCCTCAAAGGAGCCTTCATGCCGCCAAGAACGTTGAGTGGGCCTTTTCAGCCATGGACGTTAGTGAGTCTTAAAGATCCTGCCCACTCTTTGAAGATCTCTCTATTGCAATCACTGTTGGCTCTAGTCCTTCTGACACTTGAAAATGCATGCAGTCTTGTAAAGAAATGCATCTCAAGTCCAGCCAGTAGCTCCTCTATGGAGAATTCTTTAAGAGTAGGTATTCAACAAGGGGTGCTTTGTATGCCAGACTTCAGTTATCAAGGGGAATGTGTAAATATTATGAGAAAGCTCTGTTCTCATAGTAGGAGTAAAAGGAGTTATATAAATATACATATACGATAACACATTTGTGTGACTCTGACTCTGAATATATTTTCCAAAAACTTTAAATGAAATAGTTTAACATTTTGGGAAATGTTTTGTTCTTGCAGCGAGCTTGATGATAATATTGATACCACTCTCACATCCACCTGTCCAATATGAAGCTGGGGCCAGCAGCTGGTTAGCTTAGCATTAAGACTGGAAGTGGTGATTGAGCCAGCCTGACTCTGTCCAAAGATTCATAATATCTGGCTGCCAGAACCTCTAAAGGTCTCTATAGCATGTTCATTTGCACAATAACCTTAGCATAGCTTAAAAACTGGAAATAGTGGGAAGGTAACTAATTCCACATAATGTAGCAGCACATACTTCTCAAACTAAAGGTTTGTACGTATCAAATAAAGGAGACACAACATGTTTATTAGTGAACTTGCTAGTAGGCACTTATTTTCAGACAGTCAGGATGAAAGATTTCTCATGCTTTGGTTTTTATGCTAAGGGAAGCTAACAGTTGCTAACAGTGCAAACAGACATGGGAGCTCCTCTCATTTGACACAAAAACATTACAAACTATGTCAAGACAATATGATTGTACTGTACTGTATTTATTAACATGTGTGTCATGTTTGCTGGTGTTGCTAGTTTTTCAACTTGCAAAAAAATACTTAAATAAATATCAGTGTTTATTTTTTACCTGTGTTTTTTTTTTTCTTCACTTTTGTTGCCCCAAGTTATGAAGGCACACATGTAAACTTGGCAAAACTTGTTAAAAATAGAGTCCACGATGATATTCAACTTGTCATTTGTCTGCTTTAGATATACGTCAGTTGATTTCAGCCCATGGTTGGACTTGTTTCGTAAAGCTGATATAATTTTTTTCTCGAATTACCTCATGCATGAAATATTCCCCTAAGATATTGTGGCTACTACAACAAAAATAATTGATTTTCCTCATTAAATCACGTCATGTTGGACTGTGTGGGTGCAATCGACTGTAGCTTTAATCAGATTTACTTGTTTACTTAAAAAATAATTGCTGAGTACATAAAAAAAAGTAGCTGATTAACTGGATCCAAGTCCGAGAGGTGCTTCAGCACTTTGTCCCTCGAAAAAAATAAGAAAGGCACCTGCGGATCATTCAAACTTTTGAATGACAACACACAGCATGCTGACAAACATGTCGTTTCCCGGTGGAGATGGTTGGGAGATCCCAGAGTGTTTGCCTGTTGAAAAAACTGTCTGGGATGCTTTCCAGGATTTCCCAAAGAGAGAAGCCTTGTTTTTCTTTGCTGGTGTTGTTGGGAGTGAATGGAGAGCAGATTGCAGAGGCTGTGCCTCTCATGTCTGTCCAAGGCCTTGATACCTTTGATCTCCTTGAAAGACAAACAACTTGGCACTCGCAGCGAGTAGGTCTCTCTTCCTCTTCTTCTGTTCGTGTTCATCAAAATGCTGATCCTGAGAAAATTGATCTTGCCTGAATAGTTACGCGTCCTCGAGCTTATGCAGTGATTTTAGGTTTGAAATGTTGACTCTACAATACACAGAACAAAAAATGCATGTGATGTTAAAAACATCCCAATTTTTAGCATTGGGGTAGATCCCATCTTTGAATAAACTAAGCCAACAAACAAAATGAATAAATAACAAAACAATGTTTCTGAAACCTGATTTTGCTGCTGTATTGGTAACATTTGTTTGCATTTCGAGAATAAACAGGCTACTGCACAAGCTGCTTTTCCTAAATTCTAACTAAAAGTTAGTTACTAAGTACAGATTTACATAATACTAAATTAAACGAGTTGCACCACACAAATTCATGACTAACATATTAAGTGTTAACCGTTAGCATATTTATATAACCTTTTTGAAGGAATACAGAATATCTTCTAACTCACATTTTTACTGTAACAAAGTCATATATGCATTTTCAGGGGATTGTCAGTTGCCTTGTGAAATTCAGTTGTTGTATGTTCTACTACAGCTCTAGATGCAAGCTAGCTAATAATTCTAAGTTGTAATGGTGCAACCTAATAAGTAAATCTGTTTGAAATTAGATAGTCGTTTCAAAGAACTTGTATGTTATCAGGAACTCACACACAAAGTAGATGAAGGATTTACAAATTGCTGTTGCAACCCAGCCTAGGTGTAGAGCGGTTGGCTCACATGTAAAATCGGATGTTTGATTTATGGTCCAGTCATGATAGTTGGTGGAATCATAGCAGTTGAAGGTGTAAAGTCGCAGCGAGATCCAACATCTGGCTGAGCAGGAAAAGGAAAAGCCTTCAATCAAGAAGCAAATCTCCTCTCATTACACCCTTGCTTCCTGCTCTTTGGTTATTAATGGGCGCACAGCAGCCACAATGACATTTGACACGGTTTCATCCCTGTCCCATCATGTGTCTGTGGATACCCTGGCATTTTGCCACAGAGTTTTCATCATTGTCTGTGGCCGTGCTGACCAACACGGCTTCAACCCTGCTCACTGTCACTCATCATAAGTGAGTTTATCAACACACATCTAATCGCCACACTCCGCAGGGACCTCAACCATTTGCATACTAAGATTGCTTTCCTTTGCTCGGCTGAGAACGCGCCTCTTTTGCATAATTATTAATGATAAAGAGTCGGTGAACAAATGTGTCAGAAGGTATTAGCATCACGTATACAACTAGATTCTAAAGGATCTGTATAGTGATGTGTCGAGAGGAAAGATGAGGGCAAAGGGTATGAAAAGTGAGTCTGGAGAGCAAGACTGTCAAGGGATGCTCTTTTGCATGAAGGGAAGGGGTTAATTAAAGGGCCAAGGATGGAAAATATATTGAAGTGGGGTTATTTTTTGATTCGTGTTCTTTTTTCACAAGTCATTGTTTGACCAGGATGCCCCATTGAGCTTACGGGAGACTGTCTAAAACAACACAATGTCTGAATAAAATGAATATTGCTGACAAAAATGTGAAATAATAAGCACAAAAATAAAAAATCATAAAAGCACTCTAAGGTATTAAACCAAGCTTGAAATAACGTATACTTATATTCAAGAAAGCATTGCTCCAGTAGAAGGAAAAACCCACAGTGATGAACAATCCCAGGATGTTTACATACAGTCACTGTAGCTGCTCATTTTAGTTTTGTGCTGCCATTAAAGCAGCGGGCCCATATTGTCTGTCATCTGTTGTAATTACCACTTTTTGCACTGCATCACCCTCTGTGTATAATGTTCAGCGTCTATACGAGAAGTGTTTCGTATGAATAGTTTAACTGTTTGCCACTTTATATGAAGCAGCTGCAGTCTTTTTACAGGACAGGAATAAATATGTCATGCACACTATGGTTCAATTGGGGGTTGAAATGCCCTCCCAGTGTTCCCCACTAAACACAGGCCTGTATACCCTCTGCACAGCATAATAGCATGATATTAAAATTGCCCACAGCGATTGTTAAGTCACAGTGCCGCATCTTTACCATGATGGATGACCTTTTGGGAATCCTAATGAGGCTTTTTCATGAGTTTCAAAAGCAAAACATACTGTAGCATGTATAATAATAGCCGTTGTGTGAAAAGTCTCCACAGTTAAATGCCTCTGTGAGCATAACAAAATTAAATCAGTTTTCTATATAGTCTGTAGTGGCCTGGACTGCTATTGGCTTCCTATTTCTTATTTTCTGACTGTAATAAAAACAATTTACTTTATCTTAAACGTGCCTTAGTTGCATTCTTTGAATTGTTTTTTTAATATCAGCTGTAGTGTGTCCTTCAACTCCTTTCAGGAGGTATGAGGATGTCCAAACGTTCACAGTCACACAATTAAGAATAATCTCAGGGGTCAGGATGGGGTCGTTGACGCACTCCCTTCTGCTTCTCTTCAACAAATAACTGTTAATGACCTTTGACCTCTCGGTTTTTGCATAATAATTGACATCAGTTTTCCTCACCCCCTCTATAGCAACCCCAGGACCGTTTAAAATGCCAGCCCCCTAATTCCAAACTTGATTTTTTATGAATCATCCAGAGGTGGTGAGGGGGTGGGTAATAATGCATCATGGAGGAGGAGGAGGGTGGGGACGGGGTAGGCGAGCTTTGGGCTCATCTGCATCACAGATTAGGGTGCTTAGAGAAAAATCAACCATCCATGATTCATTACATGTTTCCTGCTGAGCCTCTGAGATGGCAACCGTCCTAGCAACAGGATCCTAGCAACAGCAACAATTCTCCGCTGCCACGGCAGCCTATCAGAAACTTTGATGCCTGATCAAAATTTAGCCAATAAAGAGGGGAGGAGATGCAGAAAACGTGATGAAGTGTTTCCACATGCTTTTCACCTGACTGGAATGTGTTGAGGGATCTGAACTCTATAAGTCTGAGTGTGTGTAAATACATATTCATGTGTATCCAAAATGTTTATGATAAAACAATAACACAATATGGTTGATCGTTCTCTGCACTGACTCACATTGATATATATATATATATATATATATACACATACACACATACTTTGCACACACACACACATTTATAAATGCCTTTGACACCAATGATTATAACATGCATAAAAACACAAAAACACACAATGAAAGCTACTTACGGTGAGTGTTCTACCACAAATCGGTTAATGAAAGGCAGTATGTGTGTAAATAAAAAAAAATGAAATACTGTATGTTTTTTTAAGTATAAAAATATTTAACCATCTAGATGTGTACGTACATTTCCACATCAAAGTCTTCTCTCACCACTGACCCCTCATTCTCACCCCTGTGTGGCATGTTAATGTTAAGGGCTATGGGTGGTACAGTAAGTACGTTCATCATCAAATGCACTTTGGTTAAGATCAGGCAAGATTTAAGTTAGTTTTTTTTTCCGGTTAAATGTTTTAACAGTGTTTTAACAATATTTTCCGTATCAAACCAAAGACACTCTCTACTTGAAAGAACGAGCGTTGAGTGCCTGAGCATAACAATAAAAAGAACCCACTTAATAATGCTTTGTTTGCTATTAGCAGAAATATTAAAGCAAATAAATATGTTGTCACTGAATGTTTTGCAGATACATTGTGTATCAACATTTTGCAGTCTTGTTGTATTTAGTCTGTCTTCATGTCACTTTCCCTTTTAATTAGTTCATCAGTAAACACGGTAGTAAACTCACGTGTGTCTAGCCTTGACCCGAGCTGAGATACATTTGTTTTAAAAAACACTTTAAGAAACATTGCATTTTTATCAAAACACATTTGCTCTTACAAATGAATAGTATATCATACTGCTGGCTTGTTCGGACCCAGTCACACAAATCTGACATTAAAACTCGTGGTATGAACTGTAAACACATACAAACACAATTGAGGGAACTAGACAATCTAAAACTCACACTCTTAATATATAAACATCACAATTAACGGGATGAAGTGGGCAAATATTGCTATTGATCAGGCCACAGTCTTTATGTATGGGCTAACTCTTTCACTTTGGTTGTTTAGAGCTGCCTGGTTATCATTACCATATCAGAAACAGAACACAGCAACAATGACAGCAGCTTCAGAAGCTACAATCATGCAACAGTTGATTTGCTGCAGCTGAAACGTAAAGAAGTATTGATGTTCTCCCATGTGGATATCTAATCTATGGTGGTGTTGTGTTGGATTTCATTACTTGCCAAGGTGTTCCCCTTATTTAGTCCAAATCTTCAATACACACACATTTGTTATATTGTGGATAATATGGGCATAAGCTTATTCATGTACTATAAAGCTAACTTGGCTAGATTCAAGCAAAATAAAAATGTATTCACTTTTAAGCTATGATAATAAATGTACATTTTGTAATGACATTTCTCAATTTTTCTCAAGAAAGACTTTCTGTGCATTTGTACTTTACTGCAGACATCTCAGCAGCAGCTTGCATACAGCACAATGATGGTAGTGTTGATTTACAGTGTACCGCTCTCACATGTAAATGATCCAGAAGTGTGGGATGTTTGTTCACCTGCGTCTCTGTTATCATACATCATTATTCAAAGGGCGCTTTGACAGTCATCTGATGTCAGATAGGCCCGATCTGCACTTCAAAGGGACATTCTCAGTGCTGGTCCAAATGGTCAGATAATATTCAGAGTGATACTACATCACACTAATGTCTTTCTCACCACTTTGAGTAATTTTTCCTTTCTGCTGTGTAGTTTACAGGGCATCTCCCTGCCTAACAAGAAATTCTGGCCTGGCAGAGATGACAAAAAGGTAACACACAATTACAGATGAATGCCACTGAACAATAACAGAATGTACTTGGACAGTTTTTATTCTCCTCTGGATTAAAAACCAATAGTATTATCCCTATGCATTTGTCAAAAAAGCCCTAAAATCTAGATATCAACCACTTAATCTCCAAATACTGCTGAATTCTTTTAAGAAAATTTGCAACCATAAGCTCCCTGGGAGCGTTTTCAAAAATACAACTATCTACCCTTACATGAAATGCTTTAATATCCCCCAAAAATACTGATTTATAATACAAGTACCATCAAAGTGCTTCCATTTGATGCAACTGTTTTGAAATCATGTTCAGGGTTGGAAAGCTTGAGCGGATATTATTTTATCTAGTCAAATGAGGTCAAAAAAGTATTGTAACTCAACTTGGGTGTTATGTATACAGGGAAGGCTTAAAATGTTTCATATCTTTCTTATTGCCAGCAAATCCCATGAACAGATGAAAGCCAACAGTGGATTGATCATTCTGACTGCCTGTTCCTCTGGGCCACAGAGCTCCACTGTTGTCAAGAAACTATTCTTTAAGAGCACGAGGGTGCCACACTGTTGCCCCGCTTAGGATAAACATGGGCACTGCAGCTAACATGGGTCAATCCCATGCACATATACCTCTCAGATGCTGTTGATCCTCACTAGATTGAGGATTAATCTACACCTTAATATGTTTCAAGAGTTTACTAAACCTATTTTAAAATTCATAAATAAGCCTGTGACTGAGCACCAAAGAGTGTGTGTATATATACACCAATGTAGTTCCTGTTGACAGCAGTATAGCACACATATGCAGCTCTCTTGAATACTACTTGGAGTTAAAGATAACAAGATGTGCACACTTTGGCTGCCTCTATGGCATCCTGGTATCCAGACACAGTAACAAAAACATTAGTGAAAAGCATTGGCAGGGCTTGAAATTGTCTCTCTAGTAGTCTATTATTATTTGCAGAGATTACATGGAAAATGTGGCTTTTTTTTACCTTATTTTCCTTGACATTTGACCAAACAGCTTCAAAATATATTCATATGGAGATATCAGCCCAAGTTAGATGAAAATCCTTCCATGAGTTGTTGAGTTATTTTCTCCACACACGCGCGCACACACACTTTGGCACATTGTTCATTTATAGTGTGGTTACAGGTGTAACAAGGGAGCCAGACATTGCTATACAAATTCTCACGTTATCTTGTATTTTATACACATTTGCTGTGTGTTTGACCTTGAGGAAAGGGTTCTTGTTTTTAATCATATATCTACAAAAATGCTTTTTAACTTTCTCTTTTGATATAGCCATGTGTCTGAAATTTTACAGATAGGGTTTTCCTTTCCTCGTGGACAGTAACAACACAATTTAATACAACGTTATTTGCATAAAATCAATATTTCCAAAATAGTGTATTTTTGTATTGGAATGGGGATCTTCATGTTGACTGATATTTCCTCTCAGTGTGGGATGCACTCGCAGTATTGAGTCCCATTGTGACTAAAATAATACCATGACAACTTCTATATAATAGCCCTTGTGCAAGACAACGAACACTCCTTTACATAAAGCCTCTCCGTGTTTATGTGAAGTTGTGCATATTCCCTGTTTCATATGCGAACTACAGTTGGAAACAAAAATCATAAATTCTGCTTTAAAAAGTTTAATGTTACAAACAATAACTTCCAAATTACTTCTTCTGTCAGATTTCATTTTAAGCTGCTCCACTACTGAGAGTCTTGAGTGAAATATTTCCAGAAATCCATGGAGTAAAAGCTGTAAGATGTGGAGCTAAAGAAGAAGAAGAGGTATAGATGACTGGGGGGGTCACATGTGATGAAGAGACCGAACAATGTCATCACCAAACAGATGCTATCACGGAGCCCCTGGGGAAACAGGAGGGTTGATACGTCCGAGACAAACTGGAAACAGAAAACAGTAATAACGGGGGGGGGGGGGAATGAAAGCTGATAGAGATGCTGTGCAAGGAATATAAAAGGTATCAGATACTAACATTTTCATTTGTTGATTGATCATAATCCCCAGCGACTGAATCTTAATGACTTTGATGATATCATGACTTTTAATCTAGTGCCAGAAGAAGGTGTTTTCACTTATTCAGTGAATATTTAGACATTTGCTAAATTGAGTGAGAGAGCTAACTGGTATATATCACCTTCATGATGCATGTGTTGTCAGGCGTATCGTGTATTTTTTTTTTAATCACCCACAGTAACTTTTTTTTCATTTAATGGCTTTGCTCAGGCCTGGTCTGGTATTGAGAAAGAGATAGTGATGTTACTTTTGTGAAAAATCTGATTCATTTGAACAGCTCTGTAGTACAAACCATAATTCTCATTATTCGGAGGAGAAGACTACTGAGATTTTTCTTATTGTTTTCTTCAGTCTTTGCATCAGAAACCATGTGTCAGGTTGCAAGCCCCGCGAGATATTCCATGAACACGTTAGCCTCAATGACTGTAATTAGAGATGGAAGACACGTCTCCGCTTCCTCAAACTGTACAAAAATGAAGCCAAATATATACAAATGCTGCCATTGAATGCAGTTGACGTCATTTGAAGCAATTTGTACATTAATGAAGCGGCAGCACCCTCCTAACCAATCAAAGGTTACAAGTCTCAGTTGTCATTCCTGACAAATAACTAATTAAAAAATCCATCCATCCATCAATCCATCCATTAAGGGTCAGCCAATCAGCTGACATTGGGCGAGAGGCAGACTACACCCTGGACAGGTCGCAAAGACAATCACAGGGCGACTAATTAAAACAGCAAATAACTAATTAAAACCAAATTTATCAGAAACATGAACACCTACACCAGGGTGACAAGAACTACCTAGGGGGCAGTCGTGTCATGTCATCCACCCTTCTATACAGTTATTGGGTAGCCCTGAAATGCTTCAAGTTTATTTTTTGGGGAGGCACACATCAGCTATGCCTGTCTACAGACAATAGAAGAGTAGTCAGGTCAGATTTTTGTCCTTTCACATGCAGTGAAATAGAAACACAAAGCATAAAAGATAAGTATCATCGTAAGTACAAGTACCTCCAAACTGTTCTTAATTACTGGACTTCAGTCAATGTAGTTATTTTCCACCAATAACAATGTTATTGTTGTTACCCTGTCTACATTTAAAGTTAAACTTAAAACCTTCCTTTTTGATAAAGCTTATAGTTAGAACTGCTCAGGTGTTTAATAAACCATTTCTTTATTATGCTGTTATAAGCCTAGACTGCTGGGGGAACTTATATCATGAGCATCTTTCTCCCTCTCCCGTTCTCTCCTTCTCCCTCTTTCTCTCCCTTTATATCTCTCTCCTTCTCCCACCTTTTCAATCTCTCTCTCTCTCTCTCTCTCTGCCCCCATGTATCTACATTACATGTCACTAACTCTGTTTTCTCTCTCCCCTAGTAGATCTGACCCCAGATCTGCAGGATCCAAACCCGTCATTATTATTATTACTATCATTATTATTAATAACATCATTGTATTTATAAGTATCAGTTTTCACTAATTATAAGTATCAGTCTGGTAGAAATTAAAGCAACTGTTATACTACCCCCCCCATCCCCCGATATGTTTACAGTACATGTCACTAACCCTGTTTGTGTTTTCTATCTCTCCTAGTGTATCTCTGACCCCAGAGCTGCAGGACCCAAACCCGTCATTATTATTATTATTGCTATTATTAATATTAATATTAATATCATCACTATATAATGACAACAACATAATTGTATTTTTTAATTATAAGTATCAGTCTGGTAGAGATTACAGCGGCGGTTGTACAACTGTCCTCTCTCTCTCTTCTCTCCTACTGTCTCTCCTCCCACCCTCTTTCTGCCCACCTCTCCTCTCTTCCTCCTCTCTCTCCTCACCCCAACCGGTCGAGACAGATGACCGCCCACAACTGAGTCTGGTTCTGTCAGAGATTTCTTCCTGTTAAAAGGGAGTTTTTTCTCTCCACCGTCGCCAAGTGCTTTGCTCATTGTGGGATTTGTTGGGTTTTCCCTGTAATATTGTAATATTGACCTCACTATGTAAAGTGCCTTGAGACAATGTATGTTGTGATATGGCGCTATACAAATAAAATTGAATTGAATTGAATTGAATGTGGTCACTGTGAACATGTTAGCATTGTGTCCAAAGCATTGCCCTGCCACAGTGCAGCCTTACAGAACACGGCAGCAGACTCTAGTTTAAAAACAGACATTTTGTCTCTCTGAATTCTTCTTTTAGAGAGTAGGAGTGTATGAGTACAAACTTTTTTCTGTCTCCTCCAAGCGTTGACCCGTTTACAGTACACACTACACATCCACACTGAGCTCCTCTATCCCAGGATTAAGTGACACTCAAGACTGTCCAGACAGATTCCTATTCCTGGCAGAAAACAGCCACCTGAGATATGACGAGAACTTTACTAACTCTATTGTCTGTGAAGTTTCTACTGGCTTTTGTTTGACGCACTGCAGTTATGAAAACTGTCTCTTTTTACTGCCATGTGCTACACTGGATTTGTAGTTATTGTGGTCATGATCCAACTTGTACACAAACACAAAACTTGTTGAGACTCATAAATCCTTTCTCTATTCCCAAGACAAAGCAGCATTAATACCTCTAATACAATAAAATGCAGCACATGCACATACACAAACAAGGCATGACAACTTGATTACTGAAGAATTTGGAGATTTATTATGTTTCAGTTGGAGGAGAGTCAAGAACAAACTACTTGCCAAAGAAAAATAAACAGCTGAAATGTCTACAAATTTATGTAAAATTAAGTTTCTCAATTATTCATTTGATATTCTGAGAAACCATCATGTTAGGCCATTGTGTGGAAATCTACATATGTATAGTGTCAAGGAGCATGACCCAAATGCAGAGTGCAAACAATAAGGTTGTTTAATTTTCCAACAGAAAAACAGACTTAGGGTCTTGGATGCAAAACAAAACAATATCAGAACTCAGGGCAGCCACAAGTAGAAAAAATTGAACCATGAAAAATCAGGAACGCAAAACAAGCAGGAGGGATCACGAGGGTAAAACTAAAGAATATACAGACCAGGTAACAAGGCTAATCTGACAGGTAACAAACAGGACAAACTGACACAGAGGACTGGGAGCAAAGAGACTAAATACACACAAGGTGGGCAGGGCAGATTAAACATAGGTGGAAAACCTTAGGAATAGGTGCAGACAATCACAGGGGCAGGAGACACAGGAAAAAGTCAAGTGAACAGAAACAAGACAGGAAAAGGAAGTGACGCAACATGGGGAAAGGGGCAACAAAGTAAAACAGGATATAGAAAACTAAATACAAGAAACGCAAGGGATAACAAAAGTAACTTAACAGAGATACACAAGGAATGGAAAATACATAAAAGTCCACTAGAAACCTAAAGTTCATGGTCTTCAGAGTTCATTGGGGCAGAAGGATGACAAGGTACTGTAAGTGGAGGTGTAAATCTCTCTGCTCCCTTCGGCAGTTTACTTGAAGGACAATTCCTACAATGTGTCCTCCTCCCTAATCATCTTTGTGCAGTGCGAGGGAAAAAAAAATCTCATTCCAATTTAGCGCCACCTAAATCCCTGCCTTGACAGCTGTTCCAAAATAAAGCAGGCCCAGGTGGCGTTTTATTTCACTTTTGTATTTCCTGTTTCTGGCTTCTTTCAGTGCTGTCTGGTAGCCAAATCATTCTGTGAAACGGCTTTTCTTTTTTGAATCTTCTTGCATCAAGCTTCTTTGACCCCGGCATGTTTTTAGGTCCTTAAGCACAACAAAAGTCTTCTGATGAGTGAGAAACAAATTGCCTCTGCAGTGACGAGTGTTCAAAGCTTGTTTGACATACGAGGGATTTATGAGCAATTTTTGCACCAAACCAATTAGGTGGTGCTGCTTCTGCTAGAAAAAAACAATTATTGAAGAAAAAACATATTTCAGTTCTCTTTCTGTTTCATGTTGATTTAATCCAATCAGGGGTAGCTATAAATGCAATTACAGTTCCTAATTTCAACAGCACTATATTTGTTTGTGGCCGTGACCTCCTGTTTGAAAGGGCTGCAGCGTTTTTTTGTTA
Source organism: Scophthalmus maximus (assembly GCF_022379125.1). Taxonomy (NCBI): domain Eukaryota; kingdom Metazoa; phylum Chordata; class Actinopteri; order Pleuronectiformes; family Scophthalmidae; genus Scophthalmus; species Scophthalmus maximus. The sequence continues at coordinate 698,186 of NC_061535.1, forward strand.
CATTAATAATAAAGACGCAATCTGTCCTGATTTGGCTGAACAATACTCCTCATCTATACTTTTTGCATGATATCAACAAAACAGTTATGATGCAACCTGTGACACCACAGAAGACAAAGGCACCCGATTATAATCAGTCAGCTGCCTCAACATAGCCTGCAGTGCTAATATAGGGCATTTTTTTTGTATAAAAAAAAATTTGTCCTGTAATCTTGTTTTGAAGCAATGGTTTGAGTACTGTTTATTGCACATTTCTCATTGTGTATAATTTGAATTATCTATATATGCATAATATAGTTATTGGATGTTAAAGTCTCTATTTTAAGGATGTAAGAATACATTTGTTTTGAGCAGTTACATCTACTGTAACTGCTCAAAACAAATATTGGCTATATATATCCAGGACTGGTAAGGAATTAAGTCATGTTAAGGCATGGCATAAAAAAATTTTGGAAGGGGAAATTGACTTTTGAAAAACAGGGTCGTCCTCAGCATTATGATGAGTATTATGAACCCTAATTTTTACTAAGAGAAAAGTTGCAACCCCATTCCTGTGATAGTATTATAACATTACTGAATTGGTACAATTCATTTTCAAAAAGAATAACAAACACAAAGATTATATAATATAGAAGATAATGTACTCAAATGTACACCTTAATATGTTAATGTAATAAATTCCGTGTAGCCATCCATCCATCCATCATCTATAACACTTATCCCCTGAAGGTCATGGGGGGATGGAGCCAATCCCAGCCGACATTTGAACAGGCGGACCACACCCTGGACAGGTCACCGTATCCTTTCATTCCCTCCTGTCAGACAGATTTGTGTTTCTTCCTACTGACTTTCTCTATTGAGTGTAGATAATTACACTGGACATCATCGATGGGTGCAATGCCTCATATGGATATGTGTGTGATTTGTCTTTTAAGGGGTGGCATACAGTTGCTGACAGGGAGCTTGAAAGTGAGCTGTCGCTCTGCACTTTGCTCCTCAGGAGGTAGATGTCCTCAGAGTGGAAGTCAATAGGCGGATTTTCAGGGTTTTTTTAACCCAGACAGAAACTGTTGTGTAATGACTTTGGAAGGATGAGGTCTGTAAAGAAGTAAGGAAATAGAGGGAGATGGGCCACTGCCTTGACACTGTTTAATTAAACCCTTAGAGACTACTGGCTGCATGGGAACAAGGGCCAAATGAGCTGCTGGGTCATGTGCATGCGTTCTGCCACATGAATAATACAAAACACTGCAGGCTGATTTAGAATAATCTAAGAATACTTCTCCTAACTGAGCTCTGCCCCTGTGACAGGAAAATCCAGGGTATTTTGTTCCTGCTTCTGTTCAATTACTGTGGTTGTAGGAGAGCAGCTGGTAAGAAACACATAGAGTAGGAAGAAGATGCTTGGCTCAGGTGATTTGGCAATGTCACAAAGAAGTTCTGTTGAAGACTTGGCGGTGATGCTTATTTGTTGTTTTTATTCGTTTAAAGGCATCTCTTCAGAGTGTCAGTGTCTTTCAGCTCATTGTTTTGGCTTTGCGACACAAATCTTTACTGTTTCGGTTTTTGTGTTGTTCTAACGCACCACCATCATAGCACCAAGCATCAGACAGACATAGTTCAATCAATCAATCAATTTTTATTTGTATAGCGCCACATCACAACATACATAGTCTCAAGGCACTTTACATTGTAAGGTTGAGACCTTACAATATTACAGAGAAAACCCGACAGTTCCCACAATGAGCAAGCAGTTGGTGACTGTGGAGAGAATAAAACTCCCTTTTAACAGGAAGAAATCTCTACCAGAAGAGATTAGTAGTTAGCAGCTAGGTTGTCATAATGAAGCATTTAGCATCTGACGAGCCATAGATTTCACTCAGGAGTTTGTGAAGATGAAAACAGAGCTAAACTGCATGGCGAAATATGGGTAAAACTCAATGTTGCAATGATAACCAAAGTGAAACAAAATCCTGGATCTAAAAATCTGCCATATTTAGGGGATTTATATTAATTAATGTGTGCAATTAGGTGCAGATCCAAATAAAAATCTGGATCTGGCTGATTTAAATGTGGTTTCATAAGCAGCCTTTGCAGAGGTATGCAGCTTTCCAAACTAGAAAAGCACTTAGAAGAGGCTTTTCTAGATAAAGGAACAAGAGGGGAAGTTCAAAACTGTAGTTTAAAGGGCACCCCCTGTTTCGTTTTTTTGCGTCTACAGTTATAAATTAACTGCTTGTTTTAAATTTGCAAACATTTTTACAGCTGTTTTGTGTTTATTGGTATGTATTTCTGACATATTTCTTTGTTCATTTTAGGAACATCACGTGATTATTCCTTAGTCCTAGTTTCTTTATTAATTTAATTTTTAAGTTTTTTCCTACAATATACAATATAATACATAATAGGTTCCCATAAGGACATGTTTTTCTTGAAGCATTTATTGACAGGAATCTATAAAAAAAATTAACATTTCCACATTTCCACCTACAGAAGTTTTGAGAACAGCCTGTCAAAGACAAATCGGATAAGGAAAACTATCATTTTGTTTAGGGAATCTTTTGTGAAAAACTCAATGAAGGCTAGCTGTTACTGAATCCATGCTGTATTTGAATCTTACAAAAAAAAGAAAATAAAGACTTTCAGAGGGATTCAAATCAGTTTTCCCCCTTTGGGATTTGTGTTAACGAGTGGCTAATGTTACTGCAAGATTTTTGACAGTCAGTTTTCACATATGATGCAGGAGTGAGCAGAGTGGGTTCATCTCTTTCTGTAAAAAACTCACTCTTAAGTGCTTTCATTCTGTTTTATAATCTTGCATTACCCAGATATCCCTGTCCCTCCTTTTCTCTATTGGAAAAAGGAACCACTGAGTAGCTTGACCTTCATCTATTCTGACATGATATACAGTATTAGTGCAGTAATACTCACGCTTATCACAAACAAGGCTGCTACTGTAATTCTCCTTTCACAATAACTCTTTCAAACACAAGAACAACTGCTCAAAGCATGCTGTAAAAAGTGGACAAGTCCAAAGATAGGAGATTAATTAAGGTTCTGAATGCTCACTGTCCATCCACAGGGCCCACCCCCATAAATACAGCAATAGCAAAAGCTTAGCTACTAAAAAATGTACCTTGGACAAAATAAAACATTGAGGTGAGGTCTCCGCAGGCAAGCACTTGGCTGATGAAAGTATACAGTAGATACATGCTATTACATCTATGCTCTGCACTGCAGCTGATAGAGAAGACAAGACATGGTACAGCATTGGGGACGTCAGGCCTGTAATACATAGCATAGATGAAAAAGTGTGTGTGTGTGTGTGTGTGTGTGTGTGTGTGTGTGTGTGTGTATTTGGCTGAGAGTTTAAAAAAAGGCACAAGGTCCGCCGAATCGTGGGAAGAGTCTAGGAGCTCTTTTCTTTTTGGACTCTGCCTCCTTTAGCCACAGTTTCTTCCTCTTGGTGTCCATGTGTCCTTCGACATAAAAGAGCAAACAAACATTATTGTTAAACATTGAAATAGTTCATTACCACTTTCTTATTACTCACCTTTTATTCTGGGTTTATAAGATGTAACTATTGGCTTTATTAATGTTCATAAATCACAAAGTAATGCTTCATAGATCAGTGATAGAAGCTGTATAAAGAACTCATTAGCGGCCACATTTAAAAAAATGTCTCTGCTTGTTGAGTGATTCAACAAATATGCTATTTTTTGCTTGCTGAGCGTTAGTTGAGAAGATTGACAATGTTTTCATGTCTGTCCATGTCAAGGGTTTCTTTTGACTATCTACGAGTTTCACTTTCCAATAAGCCGTCAACAATAGTGTAGTAAGTTATCTGTAATTGTAATGTCAACCCTATTTGTCCCAGTAGAACACCTGCAGATAAGATATTAATTGGTTTTAACAAGAAAAGTAAGCTGTAATGCCTTGTTGAGGTTCATGTCCGAGGCCAACAACATGATAAGAATGAGGTCGTCCATTGGCTTGTGCATGGGTAGTGTCACGTGTCCTGAAATTCTAAAGATGGCAGACAACTGATGTAAAATCTCATGTATTTTCTTAGATTTTCCACTTTGAAAGCATTTAAATGCTGCGTTTGACTTCAATCGAGTTAGGGTCAGGGTAAGGGTTCGTTGTTTTGCAGACTCAAGGGAACATCAAACAACAACTAATTTATGAACTATTAAATTTGGTTTATATTGGTTTCAAAAACAAAAAATCACTACATCTTTATAACGTCAACAAAGGTCCTGTACCTCTCTTCTTTAATAAGCTCTCCTTATTATAACCCCTCCCTTGTGTTTTTATATGGTGGCCTTGGGTAAAATGCAAGTAGAAGTTACGATGAGTAAATGTTCTTTGTTGCACAGTATCATTTTAACCTGTGTTGTTCATCGGTTATGAGATTGTTTGTGAGTTGTTGTTTTTGTATAGATGTTACTGTTATGTAATGAACTGTCATACAGTATTTGACACTTTCAGATTTCTAATACAATAATAGTTTCGGAACAGACTGAATTTTCACAAAATTCTTTTGTATTGTCTTATGTTATTTGATTTCACAAATTGCACTGAATGTATACCCCATACTTATGTAAGGTTGATGTCAATGTTCTGTCTCTTGTCTTTGAAAAATAAAAACGAAGAACTATTTAAAGATCTATTAAATTCGATTTCTAGGTGAACCTAAATACTCTCCCTACATACAGGGTTTCAAAGTAGCCAAGTATTTCCTCAGTCATTTTTAAACAGCCCTAATACTTCTGTGCAATACATCCACATTAATAAGTTGTTAATTCATCGATTCCAGATGACCTGCAGCCAGAGGGTCAGGGGCCAAACAGTCCACTAGAGGGATTGTCTTAATGAACTTAAGAGCTAATATGTATAATGCAATTGATAAACACCAGCAACTTATAACCTTAAACGTGATAATATTGAATGATTAGTATGTTATCTGTAAAGCATTAGTAAAGGATTCATTAACGATCAATAAATGCATGAATTACAGCGTGAAAGTAATGTTGCGAGTGTTTTGTTAGAAAGAGGTACCAATTTTTCCTCACACTTAAGACCCTTTATTTGAGAAGTTTGTGTCATTATCTCGGAAGCAGAATTAAGGCCTTTGTTTCCTTCCCAGCAGGAACTGTACACAGTGAAGTTAAAGGTTCCCTCCTTAACTAATGAAGCTGCTGTTGTAAAACCTTCAGCGACTGTGACTCTGCATGTAATGGCAAAGCTTTTTTTGACTTCCTGACCCTGGAAGGAAAACAGAGTGTGACCTTTGACCTCCGGTCGTTACTACGATGTAGAACAGAGCCGACTAATGAACACCTCTGTCCTCTGTGTTTATTCCTGCCAGTCAAACACGCCACTCATCGTCGTCGTCTTTTGTGCGGCCGTCGGACACAAAAGCAGACAATTAGCTGCGCTTATTAAGGCTGTATTCTTTAAAGCAGAGCAGTGTGCTGGTAATTATGCAGCCCTGCACAGTGGCACTTGGGCCGACCTCTCGTTAGTCCCAGGCACTGTAGGCCGTGCTCCTCCTCCTCCTCGGAGGGGGTCTGAGCGGAGTTTCTCAGGTAGCGCTGGTGCAGGCCGAGGCCAGGAAGTGTGTTTTGTCTGCGGCGACGAAACTCGTCCTCTAAGGGGTCTTCGGCTGCGATTTCTGTGGGTGTGAGCAAAGCAGAGCAGAGAGGGAATGAATCACGACTAAACCTTATTTTCCTGTTGTCTGGATGGATCGCCTGAGGTGTTCAAACCAACATTAAATCTTTATTTTTTTTTTCTATGTAGCTTTTCTGATTTTCAGCCTTCTGACATGAGGTGTGTTGATGTAGAAAAAGCTGAGAGGAAAACATGTTGCTTTGTGATGCCCTTGGCAGTGTGAATACAATCAGACAAGGAAAAAAGAGATACACACATCTGTTACATCACGTTGAGCTCAAGTGTAAAAGAGGTGTTTTGATGTAACCAACATGAAACAACAAAGATGACAAAACAAAAAGTTCAAAGAGTACCTAAGGCAATACAGAACCTTCTTTTCTTTAAAACGCCAACCATATATTTCAATCATATTTCATCTGCCTGACTTTATTGTGATTAGTCATGTAAATAAAATGAGATTTGGTTATTCTTTTCTCTACGTAATTTACATTTATATTGAATTAGTGGCAGGCAGGGTATGATGGTGGGGGGTTGGGGGGCTTATTATGCTGCAAGATTACAGGCAGATCTCATCGCTATTGTGTTGTGTAATTAAGGCAGTGGAGAGGAGAAGAAAGGAGGCCAGATGCTCACTGTGCTGAACCTGGTCCCATTTAGAGGATCTGCACTAGCATTTCAAAATCCCCGGCACAATGTGTAATAGCCTGGCCTCAAACACATCAGGAGTCATCAGAGGCATGGCAGCTGTTTGACATATAGGTGTAGCCTATACCTGTGGCTTCGAGTGCCATTTAAACGTAAACAGTCATTTTGATCACTGATACACTGTGATTGCACTGAAATACTACCCATTATGTGTTTTCTTTTCTCTTTGTGACATAGATGTACATTTTAGAGGGAGGTGTCTCTCCTTCAATTCTTTACGGAGGAGCTCAAGCGTTTGATGCAATAAAGGACGGCTGCAATGCTGGATTCCAATTGTCTTTGAATAGGCGTCTTATAACTGTAGGTCATCCACTGTGACCCAAGTCCAATTTCTTTGTCAGGACTGCTTTTCGAGTGTGATAAGGTCAAAATTGGCCGAGTACTTTTTACAGAACATGCTGCATTTTCTTGCTAAAAACACTCAAATGTAATTGAAATGGGATTTGTGCTATTTTAGCCCCAGACTTGAATTACTTTATTTCAAATTAGTTTTTTTTTAAGTCAAAGGCAATTTTCAAAACACAGAGGTGACCCTGCAGAAAGAGACCGACTCCTATTGGACCAACAGGAACAGGACAATTGGTGGCTTTACTTTCATGGGTGCAGCTACTCGTTTTCAATCCAACCTTTGGAAAAAAACAACTAATCCCAGGGTGCAGGTTAAATTCAACAGCTGGATTAAACCAGAAGGCAGGGGACTTTAAGGCTGTGCACCTTGTCTCTTTACTCCAGAGGACCAATAATTTGCATGTATTATGGGCCAGGTTACCTGGGTGATAAGAATCCCATCAAGTCACATAATCAATCATCAGTTAATTAATTCGAACAAAAACACTATAAAAAAAAACTGTGATGATAATGATATCTATTAATGCTCATAGTGGCTGCCTTTTATTCTCTGTTTCAAGGACTTAATTTGAAAAGCAGAGTGAATACAGTTGAGTTCCTGGATGCTTTCATTTGCAGCTATTGTCTTGAGAGTGCCTGTCATTTGTCTCCAGGCAAAGCAATGCTGTGTCTGTAAAGGCTGTTTGGTACACACTGTCTAGACTGAAACACAAAAACGTGCACAGGAAAAACACCCAAGTTAACACTGTAAACAAAGACAGAAAATTTGTGTGACGGGTAAAATCAGCCTCACCGCAGGATCTTTAGTAGACGATTGTTGAAGACTAAAATAAATCAGTGTTCAGGAGGCGGCTAACCCCTTCATGACAACTACAACTGTGGATCAGATTATTTTCTACAGTTCACCTCTCCTCAGTTTAAGGCGCCGTCTATTGTACTGATGTGCCTGTAATGCTGAGCACAGAGAGATACAGTCTGTGTCCTTGTTCACATAGGGCCAGAGAAACAGGCAGCTTATCTTTGCCATCTTTCATAAAGTGGCCAGTGGCTCCGGGCCGAGCTGAGGCTATATGCTATGATGTCAGCCAGATAAGGCGAAGGGGGGTCCAAAACCGGATGCTGACATATTTCATAACGTGGGGAAACTCTGGGACAGGAAATCACATCATCATGTGTCATGTTGGATTTGATGGATGCAGAAGAGGAGACATTTTTATTAGGAAGCTCTTTCATGGCCTTTTGAAGAAATGCAGAGCAAATTTTATCAAATCATAAATGTGTGTTGATTCAATCAAATTCTATATAAATGTAATATGTCACATGTTGCTTCATTTATTTCACTTCGGCTTCTGGTTTGGTCTGCCGTTGAAGTCGTTTGTATACAAACAGTGCCATCTGGTGGACACAAGGGTACACTGTCAAATTAAAATGTCTGATAAAAGTTCTAAAGAACTTCCTTTTTTACATTATTTATCAGGCTGTGTATCTTTTTTGGAGGAGTGGCTCTCAGCATGTAGATTTTACAGAACCAACTTTGGCAAAGTAATTTATAAAGTTTCTAGAATTGTATAAAAATAAAAAATAATACACGCCGATAATATGTTGTAAATAAGAAAATGAGACGCTCCTCTCACCTACAGAACTCGTGGTGAGCTTCATCTTGACTTTGTTTTCTTCAGTAGTAAAGTGATGCAGTGTCTGTGCATCTATGGACACGGCTGTTTTAGAGTCAGTTTGTACAGAAATAGAGGCAAAAAAAAGAAAAACACTGGTAGTCATCTATAAATGTGACGACTGCAGCCGCTTCTGAGAAATCCGTTCTAGCCCAAAAATAAGTATATTGACCCAGGAGAGGGAGCTATTGCACCACAAATATATACCGGCTTTTCCGGTATATGACTCATGATTGAACATAGATATGATTGAACATAGATATAAATATGGGAAAATACTGACACATTTGTCTAGATCTTGAAACATTGCTGACTAAATTTCATTACCTTTTGGTGTAATAATATGTCTATTATAAGCAATAGACAGGCTGCGGTGTCACCTAGCAACAGGACTGCGCAAGCGTAACCACCGCTCAAATCAGAGCTAGTGAAAAAGAAATTGAAGACAAACTAATTCGGCCCTAGTACTTGAAAACCATCAACACAAGCATGATTTTGCATCTGTACAAAGTTATAAACTGCAATAACTGCAAACCCTCAACATTTCGGCTTGACTCAGCTAAAAAGGCCTCACCCTGCTCTTTCCTTCATCTCCTGTCTCCCTCCCCTGACTTGTGTCTCACAAAAGATATGCACTGGGTCTTGTATAAATAAACTAGCCCCGAGCACATTCCTCAAGGAACACTCGTTAGTAGTGACCTCTGAGCCAACTGCAGTCATCCACACTGCACACTTCAGCTTTGAGTCACAGCCCATCTCATGTGTGATGTTCTAGAGAATGCGGATAGACGATTTCAATAATTGTCTCCAAGTAAGACATTTTTAATGCACTTCTGGGTTTGCCTCAGTGTCTCTGCAGATCTCAGGTTCCGTTGAGGTGCATGAAAGAGGTGCGCTATCAGCACTTGTACAAGCTCATAAAAATGTCCAGAAGGGAGGGGCAGAGAGAGAAATGAAGAAACAGGAAGAGCAAATGAATCCTGAAGGTGGGTGTTTCATTCTCACCTGGTCTGTAAAGGTAAAGCATACCTACCACACAAAAGAAAAAAAGAGAAGAAAAAAAACCCCTCAGGGTCTGAAGATGGAGGCGTGCTGAAAACAAAGCAACTTTTTCCCACATGATCTCTTTGAAATGTACACACAGCACATTACCAGTGTCCTGTATATCAGTTACCAAGCCCTGATGTGAGCATTAGGGTTAAGATGATGCACATGGTGAGTTGTATGATGGGTGAGTGTACACAAGAAGCAGCCACTGTGGTTTCCTTTATTGCGATTGTGTAAAGCAGATTTAAAGTGTGATCAGGCACAAGCACAAGCACACACACACTTCTGACTACCAGGAAAAGTGACATGAAACATAGTCACTCAAGCTAAAGGAAACACCACACTGACACCAGGTGACTGCAGAAGCATTTCCATGAAATTAAACTCAACTTTATTGACTAAAATCCAAACTCTTTATTTTGGTTTCTTTTTTGAAAATTTTATTTTGGACAAAAGAACAAAGTCCCCCGTCTGTCCAGTAACAGTGGAAAGTGTTGTGTGAGAGTGATGGCGCATGTGTTGCTTACTTAAGTTAAAGTGAAAATGAAAAAGAAGCCTCCTGGAATCAACAATCATGCAAAAAACAAACAAACAAACTCTCAAATATGCAAAAAATTGTATAAGTAAGGAAAATGCACATCATTAATTTATTAATAATTAGGTGATCCATATTACACACGCATGAACATGGTAAAAGCTAACAGGTTAGCAGGGTGAGGTTCAAGTTAAAGAAATTAGGGTCACGTGGGTAAGTTTATGTTAAACTGCTCAAATAAAACAAGCAGTTATTAAGCATTATCTTGTTTTCCTGCTACAACAAGAAAGACAATATCCAGCTCAAAGAAAAAAAAAATCTATCACATACCCAGCTTTGTGCATATGGCAAAAAGTAAAAGTACAAATCAATTATTGTAGTAGACATAAAAAACACAAAATCGCAGCAAAATGGTCCCCCCATAATAATGGAATAAATACAAATATTCAAACACTGAACATCTCTTTGCCTCCCTTGCAGCTAAGCAAAAATAAGAAAATTGTTCTCCGGGAATGAGATGCAGGACAAGACAAAGTGAGACGACCAGACATTGTGACTGGTCTTTTTTTTCCAGGTGTGAAAACGGAATGTTGATCAAATCTTTTTTTCATAATTATTACTTGTTATCCAGTCTTAGCAGCTGCTCCTTACCATTAACTGTAAGAGATTTTAACTGACCATCTTCCTCCACTTCGATTCGCTCTTGGCCGTTCTCCACGATCCTGTACCAAAGAGAGAAAAAAAATATTAAGAGACCAAAGATTAAGGCTAATACAGATGCTGGTGAGTTTGACATTTACGTACCGTTTTGTAGTAATTTTTCTGCCGTTGATGAACTTGGTGGAGGTTGACACAGATCTGACATTACCCATTCCCCCTCCATTGCCACCAATAGATGAAGAGAAAGAGGTGATGCCTCCTCCACCAATGTCTCCAAATGAGCTAAAACCTGTATAAAAGCATATAATCTTGTTTAAAAATCTGAACACATCATAAATGCTCAATCAACGAATCAAGCATATACTTAAAGTCAGGATGTACGCACTTGAATCAAACCCTGAGAAGCCAGGTGCGAAAGCTGGGAATCCTCCAAAACCAAAGAGCGAACCACCCATCCTGTTCCGACTTGCACCCCTCTGACGGCTGCGACCCCCTCCGAAGAAATCCTCAAAAGGGTCATCAACTGTAAAAGGAATCAAAGAGCATTATTTGTGGATTTGTGAATGAATAATTCAAAGATATGCAAAAAACTTTTAGATTTTTTTTTCAGTATTTCTTCAAATGAAAAAAAAAGAAGATTTATTTTGACTACTTGGCAGCAATAAAAACAAACCTTAAAACTGACACTGATGAATTAACACTTATGGTTAACACTTCGAGCAGATGCAAAGCAACATTAGCATTCATTTGGATTCACGTTTCTGACCACCTGATGAATTCAAAGTCCAATCTTCTCTCTTGTATGCTTTTCTTAACCTGTTGTTAGTCTCCACCATCTCCTCAGGGAGACTTGTCAAATACTAAATGCTCCACTCTCTCCAACTAGTCACAATCTCCCATCCATCTGCTGTTTGGTGCTGAGCAGGCAGTGTACTGTGAGGTTTTAAATCCTATTTTTGCCCAGTATAGCTGCCTGCCCTGCAGCGACCAGAGAAAAGGTTTATGGGAGTGCTGAGAGAGAACCCATACACTGAGGTTGCCGACAAGAAACAAAAACCATGAGCTGAAAGACATTTTAACTTTGTAGACCTTAGGGGAAATGCAGAGTTTTCTTGACAATTGACTTTCCCATTATGCAGTCTTTTGATTGACCCTTAAAAAATTATTGCAGCAGCTTTAAGGTAGATTCCAGATTCTAAGTACCTGATACAAAAACTTCTGTTCAGGATGTCAGAGCACCACTTTGTAACTTCTTCAACAATCTTAACCTTAAACGGTCAAAGTGCCCAGCACTAATTCCCACCCTAAAGCTCTGTGGACATACTACTAATTGCATACTGCCAATCTGGGTCAGCCCAGCAGGATATGGTTGGAACACTGGCACCATTCCTGAAAGAACACTCTTCCTTCAACCTTCAATGTACCGAGACAGCGACAAAGAAAGCTTTGCCAGTTTCTCTGACAGAATGCTTAAACTAAAAGTACCCCCCTGACCAAGGCTGCAACTCCATTATTCTCCATGTACCTGGAAGAAAACATTAGACAAGATCACTGAGCAAGCTGTCTGAGACCAAGCTGTCTGTAAAACTGCAGATGTCAGTGAAAGAGGTATGAAAGCTTTGAAAACACTCGAATTCTACTTTCATTCTTGTGTACATGACCACTGTACACAAAGAAGTAGAAGCTTTGAAGAAAAGTTGAGGCATTCTCGAAAGTAAACCACTCTTTTGATAGTGAACTTGACAGGACTCTTAAAGACATGTCAAGCACAAAGACTGAGATTTAATCAGTGAGGAATGTGCCACGCCTGTACAACACTGCAAAGTTCAGGGCTCCAGAGTAACTTTTTACATCCATTGCACCGGTGCGCCTAACTTTTTCATTTGGGAACACCCAAACCATAATTTAGGTGCACCCAAACATGCCGTTTGGCACTGCAATAATACACCTATTGTACTTTTTTCTTGAGAGTTCTCATATAACTTTGTAATTTCTTAACACATTATGTAAATGACTGTAAACAGGAATAAAGTTGCTTTTTCATGAGGATGATTTGGGATCTAAATCTTGTAAATGGTAGCTTATCTTTGGCGATATTATAAGCAGTGTTAAATTTTATTATCATTTTTTGACTCAAAGCAGTGAGGAGTAGAATGGACAAATATTTTGTTTTTCAGACTGTACACAGTACTTAGTTGAACATTGCTGAACACTGAACAGCTCTATTTTGAACAAATAACTAATATAAAGTACATGATGTTGTGCTTTGAGTGATGGACTATAATAAAGCCATCAAATTAATAAAATAACACACAAACACACATTCTGTATGTACAGACAGACTGTTGGACTCTACTGTTGTAAAGGGTTGTAGGTCTTCACTATGAACCTCCCACTAGCTGCAGCTGTCGTCTCTGACTGGGACCATCAGAAGTAGAGTTGACTCTTAACTTTCATTAAATGTTTCCACAGATTGCTTATTTTACTGCCTTTACTTGCAAAACATTACTTACACTTGTGGCAATGAGCATCAATTTTTTGACCGGTTCACTCACTGCACCATTGCCTCGTGGAGAAGGTCTGCGTGTGACAAGCAGTGGGAACTGGCGCCAGTGCTGCCACCGCTCCTGCCACCTTCTCCGATGCTGCTAACGCGGCAGTGGTGCTAACAAGGTAGTGGTGCTAACTCTCCAATAACCGATAACGTCGGAGCTTATTGATTCTATGGTCTTTCATAATATTGCCCTGGGGCCCGTTTAATACTGGATTTCAATGCCCCATCCCAAACTGCCAACATTCAGCGAATAAGAATACCAGTATCAGAGACGAAGGCCCGCCCTTCTCTGCATCTGATTGGCTCAGAGCTTGGTATTCTTCATCGCTATATGCTGCGCTACAGACAGACAGACCAGCTAAATGTCAGGCGCACCGGTGCGACCATTCTTAGTCGCACTGCACAGATTTGGTCGCACTCTGGAGCCCTGCAGTTGGCATGAAAAAGACAGTGTCAATGGGTTTCCAGAATATACACCATATTGTACAAAAGCAGAAAAAATATAATGACCCAATAACAACAAATGTTTGTTTGTTTTTTTTAAACTCAGAAGACCAACTATAGGAGCTGCCCTAAGAGACATTGTGGAAATTTTTTGTCAAATTTCGGCAGAACATGGGCAACCTGGTAGCCAAATTCCACATGGCTATTCATTCCCAGTAAGTGATTCTAAAGCAAAACAAGTTTTATAAGAATCTGAATATTTCCTCATGGCCCGCTAGCTGTCAGTCCTGTGTGCACGCAGAAAAAAATCAAATGGTGCAGGCTGCACCAACAACACTAAGAGTGGAGTTTGTAAACGTCACTCGTCGACACCTTAACACTTGGCTAGCGAGTGGCGCTGTAACACCACAGTTTTGGCCTAGTGGTTTGCGCGCCGGTCTTCCACACCCAGGGACCCGGGTTCGCGGCCAGGCTAGAGCAGGAAAATTACAACACTATAGAGAGAAGCAAGTTCTTTCAAAAATTGCTTCCTGCCCCTTTAAGCAACAGGTCCCTGGTTTGAATCCTGGCCAGCCGAACCATTGGCCGCATATCATTGCCCTCCGTTTCCTGTCTCTCTTCTACATTCACTATCTAAGCAGAAAATAATTACCAACTAAAACATTCTACAGTACATCTACAAGTGTGTACAGAGTAATCAATGCCCCCTCATTTTAGAATGAGTGGGCACTGTTCTTGGCAGACGCCTAGGTCCTCGTCATCATGTGAATCTGTATTTGTCTCAACACCAACCCCCACCCCCAGTCTGCTGGATGCTCTAGGTGGGTGAGTGACAGATCCACAGGACCAGCTGCTGCTTACTGTGACAAGCTGCTGGACATCACGACTGAAGACTAGAAGGCATTTTATCTCAACTCTCTCTTTCTCGGTCTCTCTATGCTTGCCATCTTAAAGAACGTCAAGAAAACAAAAATGGTTCTTAAAGAAAACATAATTAATTCGGACATTGTAAAGATGGATGTTTTGATACATCCTGCTGCCTACCAATCAAACAAAATCAAGGTTTTCCTCAGTCAAAATAGAACTTGAACTTTAGTCTTCTGTGCGACAGTGTAGACAGCTTTAGGGTTTGGCTTTTTTTAAACAGTCTCTGTTTACTGAAATGAGTAAACGGCAACAGCTGCGCTCCACCACTTTCACTGCGTCTTACCACGTAAACAAGTACAGTAATACTTGTCATTGTCTTAGTGGCAGTTTATAAAAACAGTTATAACTGTGATGATGACGGTGGTCTTATCTGTAAGCAGGTCAAATAACTCAAAATATTTGGGTTTTTTCCCAGTTAGTCTATGTTGCACAGAAATCTTTTGCGAGCTTGAATCGTATCATGTTTTACTCTCACGAACGCAAGCACATGCACAAATACACACACACACACACACACAATTATTACATCTGCTTTTGTTTTCATACGGAAGCTATTTTTGAAAGCATTCCAGTTGAGTGATGTAGACGTTCATATTCATCCTCTGCCTGTGTCTGAGCTCCATATTTAGAGCTATACAGGGTGAAATACACATGCCTTCCAATCAGCCTCCTGCTGAACCCAGGCAACCATCGACAGGCGCTAAAACTCCTATTGCTATAGAATACTTCATTCAACTATCGACATTTCTGACAAAATCAGCTGTTGCACAACACGCTGATGCCATCACAACAAGTGAGAAACCACCAGTCAATAGTATGGACAAAATGTTCTTGAACAAATCAGATCAAAGGTTAAATTATTACCAAAAACCTTCTGGAATTTTGTTCTCCTTGGGAAATGAATAGAGAAATAGAAATGACAAGGTAAATTAAACCTATAAAGAAAGGAAAGCATGGAAATGAAGATGCAATTTTTATGACAGAAATATGGACAAAAGGGCCGAATCAACATGCAACTGAAGAATTAAATACATTTATATCTGTATGTTTTATGTATTTGATCTTTTAGTTTTTTCTTGTCCTTTTTCTTTTACACCTTTTAGTGACTGAAAAATTATTTTGTATTTATGCACCCACCTTTGAAGTGATTTGTTTTTTAGTTTCGTTTTTTAAAGCTGGGGTAAATTAAGTGTCTAACTCCTGGTTATTAGATGAAGGATACATAATGACGTTGACATCCAGCAGAGATACTCCAGCATGTGACATTTACTGGGAGATGACCCCCTGAGGGGAGCAGTGCTTAGTGCATTGGAGATGCACATTGCAGCACTGTAAGTGATTAGCACCAGGATTTACAGAGGGTTTCCAGGGTACTAATGCTCCATCTTCCACATACCAGGTGCTAACAGGCAAACTCATTTGGAAATTGAAATACAATGTACTCCTCCTCTCTCTCTCTTTGAGTATTCCCAGGCCATCCGTGAATATCTTCCAGATAAAATTATCAAGTTAATAATAGCCATTGCATATGCCCCACTCTTATGACACTGTCCAGTCCTTCACTCTTACTGCTCTGTGAAAAGAAGGAAATCTCCTCCGTGCCTCACCAGAAATGAAATGGACTTACCAAAAAAATCTGCAAACGGATCTCTGCCACCAAAGAATTCCCTGAAAACGTCCTCAGGATTACGGAATGTGAAGCCGCCACCAAAGTGATCATAATGGCCTCCTGAAAACATGAAACAACAACAGAGCTCACCAGGTCATAAAAATATCAATGCAATACCAGGCTGTTATAAATATGAATGAATGTTCACACGTTACGATTGGTGGCTAAATTACTTATTATTACATATAACAATGAAGGAACCTGCTGCCAAGATACAGCACATGTACAGAGACCTAAAATCACTGGGGTTTTTTAATCTTTGTCATATTTTGCCATCTCCTTATTAACATTAACTACAGAAATCGTATCAATCATTTGACACCAACATAAATATTCTGTTATTTTGAAAGTCATCTTCTTACCTCCTCCTCCTCCTCGCCCTCCTCCTCCTGAAAGGCCTTCTTTGCCATATCGGTCATAAATATTCCTCTTATTTTCTGTGGTGGGAAGAATAGAACTTCAGAAAAGATCCAGAGTTGCATAAAATAAGCAACAGAAAAACATCCTCTCCTGTTGTGTTATGAACCTCAGTTAGGATCACAGGGCGTCTTCACCCTGCATATAATGTTAACATCAAAATAATTTAACAACATTTCAGTTTTAACTTGTTGTAATTTAACAAGTAACATTAATATTGCCTTCAGACTCATTTCTACATATCAAAAATATGTCAGAAATCAGCAGATGAATTATTGTATAATGTATTTCATTTACCAGCTCAACTGTCTGCTGTGAGAATTTCAAAGTGGACAAAGCTGCTATTCAGCTGTAAAAAGCCCTAAACCATCAGCAGCACCTCAAAACACATTTACACACTAAATTGATAATTGCAACAGAGAGCGACATTGAGCATACTGAATGCTGAAACTACCTGCATCTTGTGACTGGGAGTGTGGGACTTAAAAACAAAATGTGACAGGCTTCTGCTCTGACCTCAAACCTGCATCAGAGTTCCACACACTACTATTATATTCATGCCATTATAATCATCCTCTCAAGGAACAAAGATATGACTTGTTAAATAAATCACTTGTATGCAAGTTTGTATGTATCAGCTGTTATAATTCTAGCACTTTCACATCAAGTATTTACTAAATAGAGGCTCACTTTTTTATTGAATTCATTGCATTTATTGCCTGTATGCATTTACTTGCTTTGTCTTTAATCACACCATGTACATATTACTGTGCAAGTGGACAATAACATTTTTTATCCTATCATTATAAATCTATAAGTTATAAGCAGGACTGAGTATGACAACTAACTGTTTTGGTAGCAAAAAGTCCTTCACTTGACTAGTCTATTGGTTTACTTAATGAGTTTAAAAATACACGATATGTTTGGAGCTGCTATCAAATATAAATTATAAATAGTAAAATGTTACAGTAAAAAACAAAAAAAAACGTCAATGAACAGCAAGCCATTGCCAATTAACTTAATTCACCATGTCAAAAACATGTTTACATTTCTACATTACTTCCATCAAATACGTGAATAAGTTCACTTCCTTTTAATACAGCTGGACTCTGCTGGGAGCATTTCAAACTGCACAAAGCTGCTGTTCAGCAAAAGAAGGTGTTAACATCATCAACAGACTAAACTGATAATAGTCTAAGCATGACCATGTGACAAACAGAAAGTAAAATGAAAAACACGTCACATGAATTGTATTATAATAAAAGTGACGTGAACATTCCTGACACTGAGCACTGTAAATGCTGACAACACCTGCATCTTGTGACTGGGTGTGTAGGACGTAACAGAGACCAATAAAATGTTACAGGCTTCTGCCCCACTTTCAAACCCACATTTTAATTCCAGACACTCTGCTATCACATTTTGGCCAGAATGCTGATCCACTCAAGACAGAAATGAGACGAGAAGTAAACCTGTTAGTTTTTAATAGGGGATGCACTGAATGTTCGATCATCGAAATTGTCCCGGGAATGACGCAAATAAAAGTATTTTATTTTATTCTAATTTATTTATTTTAAGTTATGTTGTGCTTTGCTGGTATGTCTGCTGGAATGTAAAAAAATGTTCAGTGTTATAAATATTTATAAATTGTACTTTTGTAATTTACTTTTTTCCTTGAAAGTTAGGACAAAAAAGTTAAATGCACATTGGGGCTATTTTGATGCAATGGTGAAAAATTTGGCAAAATAAATGAAAAAATGTAAAAAAAAAAAAAAATTAAATTTAAATTTAAATACGTGTTCGGTTATTCGGCCCTCGACCAAGTGTTTCATTTTGTTTCATTTCGGACAATAATTTTGATTCCAGTGCATCCCTAGTTTTCAAATCGGATGCATGATGAATTTACAACTCATCAGCAGGATTGAGTTATTGAACCTCAGTACTGTTTCAACATGAATTAAATTGTGCCCTTTGCATATAGTATCGGAAACTGTAACGTTAACTTAAAGGGGGCTCAGAGAAGGAGGGCTTACTGTGAAAAGCCTGTCTTGAAGAGATCAACAACCTGTACTAGGATCAACTTCCATATCTGAGGTGCCAAACACAAGATCAGGCCTTAAAAAAAAAAACATTTAAAAATAGAGCAAGCGATGCTCAACGTGGCTATCTGACATTCAAAATCTTACCATCTGAGAGAACTTCATACGCCTCAGACAGCTCTTTGAATTTTTTCTCTGCTTCATCCTTGTTGTCTGGGTTCTTGTCTGGATGCCACTTCAATGCAGATTTTCTGTAACTGGAGCAGAAATATTATACAGTAGTACAATTATATATAAAAACAGAGACAATAATACTGAGTATGAAAAATAAATACTGCTTTGGTAGCAAAAGAATGTTATACTTCACTTTGACTATTGAAACCTGTCAAGCTCGGAAATATGACTTTGGTCAGATATGCAAGGTGTCTCTAGAGCTGTAAACTACACATATTCCATATGGGGGGGCCCACACAATAACACACACACATACACACACACACACACACACACACACACACACACACACACACAGAGAAATGACAAAGACAGCCTAAACTCTATTGACGCACAA
Organism: Scophthalmus maximus; assembly: GCF_022379125.1. Taxonomy (NCBI): domain Eukaryota; kingdom Metazoa; phylum Chordata; class Actinopteri; order Pleuronectiformes; family Scophthalmidae; genus Scophthalmus; species Scophthalmus maximus. The sequence goes on from NC_061535.1 coordinate 717,451, forward strand.
CGTAGGCCTTGTCCAGCAGGTTATGCTGCATCAGCTGTTTGTTTCTAAGCCCAGCAGCAGCACTAGCAGCAGACACACAGATGCTGTGGACGAGACTACGGACTGAAAGTCAGTTAAAAAGTGCGAGCTATAAAGTTTATACATTCCAGGGGACCTAAGGTGAATACTCTTTGTATATCTATGTAGTTTTTGTAATCTATGGCCTTATCAAGCTGCATAAAGCTTGGCCAATGGTCAACCACCAACAATGTACCATGGCTTATAATCACTTTTTGTCTTTGTAGTCTGATTTATTCACAAGTAAAGGGAACCGCACCCACCATATTTGCCTGCGCAGTGAATATTCTCTGCATCTCTGAGGTCAGTATTAGTGCTTGCTCTACTGGCATAAATCTAAAGCCAAAGCATTTCATTAAGAAAAAGACAAAGAGTTTACAGCAATGCTAGCAGCTCTATGAAGCTATGCTTAGGAAAAGCGAGCTCCTGATGAGGTAAACACAATCATCAGGATGCCAACATGCTCACAACTGATTTTGGGGCCAATAGCAATAATATTAGAAATAAGAAGAAAAAGAAAATCACTATATATCAGTCAACATGTTGACACAACCAATGGTGTGAATTAATATTTCTGATAAGGACATTTAAATTTACACTAGTTGAAAAATAACCTTGTCATTGCTCTTGGATGGAGAAACTACTATACTGTACATCAGAATGGTGACACTGTTCCAGACAATTTTGTACTTCAATTTCCTGACATGTGAGTTGATACCGATAATGGGCTAATATCAGCTGATATAGCAGCCTGGCAGATTCAACATTCAGGTTCTGATGTTCACATTCCTAATTTAGAAAAAATTAGGAATTTTCATTTGTCAAAGCAAAAGGTGTTCAAACTTAGGAGGAAATGTAATTACTGGAACTGGCCTGTTCAGTGGTTTGACTGCGAGTGGTGGGTGAGCGTAGGGGGAAGGTATTTGACAGCAGCGAGGTTACAGGAAGAAGAGTGGAAACTTTCTTCTCTCTCTCTCTCCTTGTGTCAGTTTATACAGCCGGAGGTGGTTATAATTAACCTATTACACCATTCAGAGTGTCTACATTCAACTACACCGGGGGAGGGAACGGGGCAGAAAACAGTCAGGGCACTTACGCTTTTTTGATGTCCTCTTGTGTTGCATTTTTCTGGACTCCTAATATCTGGTAGTATTCCAACATGGCTCTGTCTGTGTGCGTTAGTGGGAGCTGTCGTGTGTGAAAGTTCTCCAAGTTTCCCCTGTGGAAAGAAAGTTACGCTCTGTTAAGACATGTTAGACTGGAGAGATAAAGCCCAACAAACTTCAACTAAGTGCAGCCATATGTGACGGGAACGATATCTCCCCTCCACACCAGAGGGCTAAATTTGTTAAGGGGAGGGAGGGGGCAATGGAATTAAAAAGGGTGGCAATACCCAACAATGTAATCAACTGCACCGAAATAGAGATGCAGGGGGGAGAACAGCTAAGCTAATACAAGCCGAGCAAAATTACATAATAAGTAGGTGATCATCCCTCACCCTGAGGCTGAAAAAGAAAATGTGAATCACATTGTACTTTTTAATTTTGGATATAGCTATAAAGATCATGAGGATTTTTTTATGATGTAATGCTGCAATTTTTAAGCCCAGGCTCTTGAAAACAAGACAGAACAGGTCTGATGAAAAAAATTTCAAAAGATATTCAAGTCATTGAGCATTCGCCCCAGATATCTGCAATACTACAATGTGCAAAGAAAAACCTGCGTCAACATACTACCACCAAAGTTACCTGCCCAAAATATGTCCTGAACACTGGACCTAGCAAGCTTGGAGAATAATAAAAACAGCTGCTGACATATTGAGTCAAAATATAATGGCAGATACAAATAATTATCAAGAAACTAAAAGCATTGTGGGGATAGGAGAGGTTAATAACCCTAACTTTTTTCTACATTAACACTTTAACATACTGTACACTTACCCATCTGTGGCAATTTATGGCCAATACTAAGCTAAGTGGGAGATCTACAGAGCTACAGAGTTTAACAGCTAGAACACTGTGTGTTTTAACTTATTTTACTTAAAAAAACAAGGGGCAGGTTTGCTTATTATTTCAACCTCACATTTCAACCTCACAGGTCACAGCCAGTTTTTCTATGATAGAGCATGGGGAACAACAAAAAAAGATAATGGATGTTAAGATCCTCTGTATATACTAAATCTGAATCTTCACACCTTAAGTTTGCACACTTCTGGAAACCACACACTGACCTCAACATACAATCATATAAGTCTACAAATATTTGTCTATTTTAGACGGGCAAGAATTTTACATTTCGACTGCAATGGGACAAATCCAACAAAGAAAATACCAAGCAAAGCCAGACGCGAAGGTTAAGAGATATTTAAGATATTATACAAAAATTATAAACAACAAAGGGAGGACTACTTACACTGGGTGTCCACTGTGTCCTGTTTGTTGCTATTTATAACCTGTGGCCTTTGCAGTTAGATTGTTTGTGTGTTGTTAGGATGTGGGGGGTTGGGGGTGTCGTGAGTGACTCCTGGTTGGGACATGGAACAGACAGTAAACTCGTGACAGCCCTCCCTTATTATCCACGGCCTCATTTTCTGTTCAATTCTCCATTATACTGATTTGAAATCTTTCTTGTCATAACAGTGTTAGTGTCCTTCCCTCTCTCTCTCTCTCCCTGTCTGTCTGTACAGTATATCCTCATAGAAACCTACTAACTAAATATAAAGAGGTATGACCCAGAAAGTTTTCATTTTCCTCTGGGATCTTCTAAAAAGCAGCCCATTCTCTTGACTCATCATATTAAATGTATCTTCTTTTATCCCCCTCCTCATATCGCCCATTACTGATCCTCTCACCCGTCACCAGTTCCCTGCAGCAGTAGGGATTTAATGGACACAAGTGCCTGCTAGAGATGTTGTTACTCCTGGTTCTGTGCAGTGTGTGTGTGTGTGTGTGTGTGTGTGTGTGTGTGTGCAAACTGTAAGCGCAGATTTGTGCCTTGTGGCAGCGTTACGCAGGTAACCCCGATCTGATTGATTCCTGCTCTGCATGAACTGTGCCACAAATTGAGGAGCACATGTGGGTCACTCAATCCCAAGATGCATCACTGTGCCAGAGGTGGCAGTTGTTGTCAACTCACAAAAAGTAGCAGTCAGTTATATACTCAAATTATCTGAATTAGCACCGGTGGAGGCCAATTGAAAAGCTGTTATTTAATAAAGTGAAAAAAGACATAGCTAATTAGAGCACAGCAAAAGATAATCTGTTATAACTTCTATTTTGTTAATGGATTTGAGCTGTGCAGCAATCCCTGACCAGTCTAACACTAAATGACTTCTTCATTGAAAAGCCAGCAGTCGACTTTTCTGTTTTTCTGTCTAATATGATAACATACCTCTTTCAATATGTCATCTTGGATATGCATTTATTCAATACTATTTGACATTACCTAGACGATTAAATGATTGATTGGGAAAATCATATGATTCATAAATATTAGTCGCAAAACAAGTACATGTATAATTAGGTCTCCTCATGAGTGAAGGTAGGGGGAAAAAATCACGGAACTGAGAGACAGTTAAGTGCAGTATGTGAGACCGGTGTTGAGCAAGCTCACACCTAATGAATAACCACTGCACGTGTAAGCAGCCAAAATTAAACCTCTCCACAGGGCAGATAGCCTTATTCTCCGGTAAGTGATTACGTGAAGACCTCAGTGATGATCTGCTTCTCCAGTGTTTTACTGGAGCCAGCTGAGGTGGTTTGGATTTTTGGAAAAGGATCTCAAACCCAGCACCTAACCTCTGAAAGGTGCACTGAGCATGACTGACTGCAAAGATATCCCAGGGCAGCATTTTTTGTAGAGGCAACATCTTTCAGCTGGCTTTGAAATGGAGGATTCCCAAAAGCAGTTTGAGCCAGATACAAACCCCAAAATCTATGGATAGATAAGGGAGGTATTATTCAATGATTTAAAAGGAGGTTGCCAAAGGGAAATGTTATGAGTGGTTTTAGCCTTTGCAGGGGCTCTGTATTTAGGAGGATGGCAAGTCAACAGAAATCAACAGCAAAGGCCTGACCTCAGTGCTCAGATTTTCCATGAAGAGTTGACTTAAATCGACAGAGGATTTTAGAAAAAAACAGTTCCAAACAAGATTTCAACAACATCTGTTCAAATATTTTTTCAGCTGTGAAGTACTGGTGTGCCAAAGGAGATGTCTCTTGAAGGGGTAATATTGTGTAACAGTGGATATATGAGACCAAAGGTAAAATTTGTTCAGTTATGATTCACAAGAAACAAAGGTAAAGTCAGAGGGAAGATTAGTCTGTTTCCGGTTGTACCTACTAATTTATTAGCCTGGGATCCCGTCGAATTCTGGGGGCTCATTTAAATTAGCTCTGCCAAAATACGGTCTGGATCCCCTCCATTGGATAGGTTTATCACAAATCTGAATTGCTCATTTTGATGTGGGCCTATTGTAGTTTAAATGTGAGGCTAATTGCTATATAATTTAAGAGAAAAATAAGAGATAACTGGATATTAGCTCAGACTCAGTTCAGTTTCAGCAGAAACTCATTGTAATAGGACACAGATCAGGACTGGAGGGCGACAAAGTGACTGGGATTTCCCCAACAAGTGCCACAGAAACTGCATACTTACTGTAACCAATTTATGTTAATTTCATTGGCTCATAAAGATACATCTGTCTCGTAAAAGCTGTAACAATTTCCATCAGCACACAAGTGAATTACACGGAGAGCAGCTCTAGTTTTTATCTGTTGATTTAAATCGCAGATTAGATACCAGCGTTTCTGTTACTGTCTTTGACAGTAAAGCGCTCCCACACAAAAATGGTGACTGTCCAAGATTACAAATTTGCTTGGTTTTTGGCCCAAATTTCCCCAACATATTTCATTTTTTAGAATAACTTTGTTATATAAATGAAGTATATAGAGGAAAATTGGGCCAAAAAAACTAATATAATCTGCAACCCAGCCTCCAGTTAATAACTGAAAACTGATTACCCAGTTGCCCCATTGTGACTGAAATCAAAAGAAGCAGTCGGAGTAAGTCCGTTAGTTGTGAAGAACATTCAAACAACACCACACATCTGACGTGAACAAGACAAGAGAAAAACTGGTAGAGCAGCTAGAAACCAACACCTAACACAAATCACAGCTGACAGAACGTAGACAGAGATGACAGCTAAATGCAACACAATAATAAGCCTACACCTTACCTCATAGTAACAAGTTGAGTGTTTGTTCAATCAACATTACAGAATATGAACACGTTAAGCAGCTTATCTGCTCTTCCTACTGGTGGAAACATATTCTAAAAGCCATCATCCCAAGAAGATCACATTTACTGTAAACAGCAGTTCAGTTTTTGAATGTGTGGGATATAGAATAAAGGCAGGATTATTTATTTTTTACCACTCTGCCTCTTTCTTTTTTTAAAAAAGGGGTATTTTTACTGAAAATTAATATAACAATAACTGTCAGTGTGCAAATAAGATATCACAACAAAGAAAGCTTGTAATACCTTAACTACAATTGAATAACCATGCTACAATCCATCAGGCTGTAAAGCTCTGGTTTAGAACTACTGTCGAAAAAAGACATACAATACATTTCTACATACAATATCTCAAGGCGATGTCAAAAATAAGTGCTTGGCTCATTTGAAATTGTGATATAGTCTGATTTTCTCAGACCTCAAACAGACCGGATTGCCACAAGTCGAGTCGGAATAATTTATTTTGCAAAACTAGTAATTCTCAAATTTCAAGTGACAAAATTAATGTTTGTCAAATGTTTGGCATTTTAAAGGGCCCATATTATGCTCCAGGCACCTTTTCAGCCTGCCTCCACGTATATTTGGTTATCTGGGGTGTCTGCCAGCCCACAGAGAATGAAAAGAAAACAATGAGTCGTTGATTCGTGGTTTGGGTTGATCGTGCAGCCCGGGCGTCAAGTGACGTAAGTTGACTCCTGCTACTGGGGCAACCACGCCCCCAACCTGAGCAGCGGAAAAACAGATTGCGTCTACGCCATCATTTTCTCGCGGCTGCCGGCGGACCTCACGGCTCGCGGCTGCCGGCGGAGCTCGGCCGGCCGGGATGTCCTTAACGTTCTATCGCCCAGCCCCTTGTGCTCTGTGTGTAATTATGGAGAACGTGTTCGCTGTGCCTCCCGGGTCTCTACGTCGTGTATGTGCCTTGTCACGTGCGACTGTTGTCATGGCAGCGCAACGCCGTAGCTGCGCAGCAGGCGCGGGGAGGAGCGAGGCGGAGCTTTGCGGTACACGAAGGGAGGGGGGCCAGATGTGAGCAGGAAAGCGCTGGAATCGATCATAGTCTCACGGGGCTGTTTATACATAGAGGAGGGTGCTGTGTGGCTTGATCCTTGAGGTGTTTTGACATGGAATGGCAAAGACATGTAGTTCACACACCTGAAAAACAATGTAACTTGTGTAAAAGGGGCATAATATGGGCCCTTTAAAGAAGAGCACAACAGGAGTTAGACAGGAAATACCACCTTGTTGACATTTCCTGAAGTCCTCAGATAAGTTACTGAGGAGGATCAGCTGTCAAAATTGTTGACAGGCACCTGTGGCCACGTGTACATTATGTTAACTTGTCTCTATCCGTGTCATAACATTACAAATTGTGTTGTTCTTTGCTGGTACTCAGCCAGAAGATGATACAGAATTGTGCGTATATTAATAAACCGGCTAATGTAGTTTTTAATGTGCCTAATGTGTCATAATACTTAAAGTCGAGAGTCTAAAGTGAGGGGGAAAGCAGAGGGAGGAGGTGTTTCATACTTCTGTGGCAGCTAGCATAACAGGTGCTGCAGAAACTTCCAGAAAAAAGTCTTGAAAGGCGAATGAACGTGCCTGAGATGTGCTAGCAATACAGCGCCATGGTATTAGTAGAATAGCAACAAGGTGGCATAGCAAGTGATGTCGTAGCGTCCATACACATTTACCGGTCGACAAACGTCCACATAACGGCAGCCACCTGGAGAGCATTTAAAAACGGGCTAACACTGTAGCTAGCATTGGCTAAATGATCCTTATTGGACTTATTACGGCTGCAGCCCGGGGCGGTTAACTCGACTGATTCTCGGACACACGTGAGATCTACATCGGGGATTAAATAATGATGATGTGTCTCATATGACACGGCCGACAGCCGCGGGAGGACATCACGGAGCGACGCCACAGCATCCCCACATGGGCTTGGAGTCTATCAAAGACGGCCAAAGCACTTCCAGCAGATTGAAGCCATATCGACACATACATTCACATCATATTTTTTCTACTACTCAAGCATTGGCTCACCCGTTTGAAGGAAATCCCCCCTCCAAGAGTGTCTCTGAGTGTCTCTGAGTGTCACAAGCCCCCCCGTCTGTGCGTCGTCTGTGCGTCGACTGAGCGTCAACTGCAGCTGCTGCTGCTGCTGCTTTCAAGGACTGTCCGACATCAGTCAATTAGCACACAAGCGACCAGGAGTACCCTCATGTATGCTTGGTTATACAAACACTGAGATAAGACGGTAGTTGTTTCAGTGGGCTGCGGATACATTCAAAGCCTATGTCCCAGGAAAAGAGCTAAATAATTATTAAATAAAAACAATTTAAATAATTGATCCTGACTATGCTACTGAGAGACAAAGTAACAAAGTATTCTAGGTGTTGGTCTTTCTCCGGACTTGTTAACAGTAACAAAAAATATCATTTATCACCAGCCTTGTCCCTTAAAACCAAATGGAGAAGTGGTTGGAGGGAATGAGTTCCTCAATTACACTGGAGCAGGTTAAGTTTGAGATAAAAGATCAAAACCAAGTCACCAGTCGAACTACTGACCAATCAGATTACCGGAAAACCAGAGTCATCAGTCTACAGGATCCTGACTAGGATAAAAGAGTTCAAAGTAACAAAAATAATAAAGCACAGCAGAATGGCTCCGGTTTCATAAAATCCTTATATGAAGAGTTTTAAGCCGGGATCCAAATGAATAAACCACAAGATTATCGTTACCATGATACATTGGAAAACAGAAAAAAGGCACAAGGCACTGTACAAGACTGTGTACGTTATGAGTGAAGGAACTACTCATCCCATAAACCATTGCGAATGCCTTTCCAATGAATTCCAACCAATCAGAGACGTTGTTGTTACACTTAAGGATTGTCGGTAGTGTAGTACTTCTGAATTATATTGTAATTTTACTTGAAAATTTTAATATCATATGGACTTGTTGCTTCTACAGGTGCATTATATACCAGTTTCACAATCTCATAGCACATGGTCAGTCTACCTTGGATAGTTATGACATAATAGCTAATAATCAAATTGTTGATTCAGAACATCCATCCATCCATCATCATACCGTTTTATCCTTTTATCCATTAAGGTTGGCTGGGGTCGAGGCGGGGTTCACCCTGGACAGGTCGCCACGTATCGCAGGGCCAATTCACAGACGAACACTCTCTCACATTCACACCAGCGTGCACCCCTATATTCATAACATGAATGGGATTTTCACTTCCATGGGCTGTCGAGCTCTTGTTGTTCTTTTCATGCGTCCACTCTTGTTTTGAACCAATTTCTAATAAAGGGTTGCCAGAAATGTGATGTAATCTGTGTAAAAGTCTGTGTTTTGTGCATGAGTGTCTCCAAATGGCTCAAAATTTCTCTTCAACTTGCTCTCATTCCCACAATTTTCAGTGTTCATACCTATACATCAAAATGTAGGGATTGTTGTGCTCTTTGCCACAATGTGACTGTTGTAGCAAACAGACTTACAATTCTGGCACTACAGGCCTCTAAGTGAGAGGACTTCCAACCAACTACTCAGTCCAGTTTTGTATTTTCAAGAGCCGTAAATAAATTCAGTGTCTTGCCTCTGTGTCTGCTATAATTCAAATGGGATTCTGAGAGGATTCACTACCTGTTATAGGCAGTTATGTCACAGGAGTGTGTGTGACTTTGATCCTATGATCATTGAACGCATCAATGGGGATGACGGTTATGACATTACATTTGCATCATAATGGAGTGTTTTGATTAGATTTTATTTTTACAACTGCACTAAATTCTAATTAACACATGCACAAGTAGACACACAAACTAAAGCAATATGAACATACTAAAAATCCTGTGATAGCCATTTCCTCCACTGAACAGGAAGTCAGAAAAATTTCAAACATCATACTTTAACGAACTCCTCCTAGAGGATCAATCATAGCAACGAGCAACTCCATATTCAGTCGCTGTCATCTAAAGACCTTTGTGGTGAAGTTATCAATAGATTTGTATTCCATGGAATGTCATGGACGTTGCCTCGTGGTAAAGTTTGATGTTGCTCCATAATAGGGGATGTTCCTCTGCTTTGCAGGTTGGTCATAAACAAAGTGTGATGCTCCTGTGCGTCACTCCGACCATGACACAGCCGGATGGGGCTTATGTGCGAGGGCCTGATCATTTAGTTTACATTATATTTTTAGGCTGACTTTAAATTTAAAAAATATATATTTTCATTTCATTTTGTAGAATGTCACTTTTACATGTCGCTGAAATCGAATTGACCTGTACGTGTCTGCATTTCTCTTCGTATCATATTAAAAACTTTATTTATGGTCCTGACGATGTCGCTTGTAATTAACGACTCCGCCTCTTCCAAACGGACACGCCTTAACCAGAGCGGAAAACCTAATGGAAAACCCAGGGTTTACTGAAACGGTTGACTGAGACGGTTGATATCCAGCTTCGTAGTACATCGGGGATGGTCAATGTTAGGTTAAGTCAAACCTAACGAAAAAAACATCCTGGTCGCCCCAGACTGGCCTGTGGTACTATTTGATTAATTGAATATTTGTTTGGTAACATGCAGTAAAACATGCAGTAAAACATGCAGTTTTATCTAACCTCAAGGCCCTCTCATGTTTAGGGCCCCAATGTCAAATAGTATATACAATATCTTCAGGTTTTTTTTGTTATTTAAAGAAAAAAGTTGAGCTATACTCTAGAATTCCTTCAGTTTGCTTGTGAGAGTCACCCTATAGTTAAGTATGAATAAAAGTTTCTATGAGGAAAAAGCTTAACACCGGTTTTAAACACCACACAAGTGTTTTGCACATGTTGGGTAGAGGATATATCACTGTTTCAAGGATATGGGAACCATGTCAATGGTCAACTCTAAGTTTTGGTACAGAATGTTCTAAAAGTTTAACGTGAGATCTAATAAAGGTGTTTTTTCCCCTAATTTTTGTCAAAAGGCCCCTGGGGAGGTCATCTAGGCCTGCTTCAATGAACATGAAATTCACTGAGTTGGAACTGACTTTTCAGTACATACAATTGGCAACGGAATTGATAGAATTACAATTAAAACAAAGAAGCCAAAGTTCAAGAGTGTTTATCTTATTTGGGGTATAATTCAGTTACAGTAATAAACTAGAATGGCACTCAGTAGAATCAGTCCCCTTAAATTCAATCAAGCCGCAACAAATTGGACACACTCTTAGATATCAGTCCCTGAATATAGTTTTTTTGTCAAAATTCATGAGTTATTCCCAAAGAAATTAGTGAAAAAGTCAAAAGTCTTACAACGTTAAAGCAAGTTAAAAAAAAAAAAAAGATACAGGATCCACCCCTTTGTCTTGACCCGTGTCAAAATGTAACGGGTCCCTCCATGTCCCATCAAGTTTCACAGACATCCATTCAGTAATTTGTGCGTTATACCGTTGACAAAAAAACAAACAAATGGACATGGGGGAAAACATAACCTTCTTGGCAGAGGCAGTTAGCTTTAATGCAAATAATACATCAAGCCACCAAATAAGGAGGAAGAAGATGGAGTGTCCAGTATATTTCAAACTCTGATTTACTGGCCACATTCTCAGAAAAAAACTATTTGTGCTTGTCATAGCACACTAAACCTTTCTGCATTCAATACTATTGACCGGTTTGTGCACCTCTACTTAACTATGGGCGAACAAGTATATTATAGCATAACATAGTAAGGATGGGAGTGGTCATTATTAACATGTGTTTAAAGAAATAACTCTGTTCATTACAAATCAAAACCACCAATATCACCTATCACGTTTCCCTGGACCAATGAAAAGATGTGATTGGTGATTTGTGATGTGATGTGATTTTTTTGATTTTTTACGATAGGTACCTGAAAGCACCTTGTCTTCGAGTGTCGACAGCACCACTGACCTGTTCACATCCATGGACAGGTCAGAACAGAGGACAAAGGTGACTGACTTCACTGTCGATATGCGCACTGAATACAAACAGACTTGGACACATTGTTCCCGACGGTAAAGAAACGGGATTCTGTCATGCAACGTTTAGGTGCCCGGACCAGTGGAGCGGCCTTCTGCGCCATCTGTCGTGAAGTGTTGTGAACAGGTGGCCATGGGAAGTCAGTTTACAGCAAGGAATTGCATACATATAACAGTGAATGAAGATTTTTCTAAACGTGATTCGAAAGGCTGTTTCAGAACTGACATAATAACATGTAATAATGACATTTAAAAAAATGTATTTATATATTTTTATTATTATTATTATTTTTTTATTATTATTGAAGCATGATACAGCTGATGTAGCCAACAAAATTACCCTCACCCAGCCTCCCTGAACACCCCTTGGCAGCTGCTGTGTTCCCAAAATATTACAAATACAAGTGCACATTTTCACAACAATGCCTCAGACGGTTCAGATTGCACTCGTTCGTCATGAACTTTTGTGTAAACAGAAATAATTAATTGCAAGTAGAACATATATAAAGGCAGGTCTCAAACTTTAATCAAGTGCCCTCATTCAGTGGGTAGTTCTTTTGAACTCTCAAAGTACAACAATGGATTTTTGAATACAACTTTTTGACAGACCCTAACCCTCAGTGTAAATTTGGATCTTTCCTAGTTTCAGCAGAAACATTATGTCCTCCAGCCAAGCAGCAGCAGGTGGAGGGGTTGTAGATTTCCAGACCAGCAAAATTCTTCTACGGGCCCAAAGCGATGTGAATGATGTCAGATTGGTTTGCATTTAAAACCAAAGTTCAATCTGCTACACCAAATACAGCTATAAGTGGGCAAGCTCTCACTGTCACCCCGAGGACTTCACTGATGTCTTTATTTTTTTAAACTCTGCCTAGTGGCCACTGAGCTAGGCCACTATGCATGATGGCTCCTTGTCATGGCTTACTGAGACACCTCAAAAGAACAGGGTACTGATAACGTTATACGTAACACTGGTGCTTTTCCCGCTGATGATAAGTCAAACTGAATGAGGAAAATGAATCGTCCATACACTCAAATCTGTGCAAATACCTTTTTTAATTTGCATGCTTTCCGTCAGAGACTTTCTTTGAGGCATGAACAGGTTTCAAATGCAGGACAACTGTGTCAATCAGCTTGGCCTGTGTGACTGCAGACAAAAGATTAAAGACTGTGTCCAAAGAGACAAGCAAGAATCTTTCAGAACCTCCAACAAAAATATCAAAAAGATAAGATATATACAGAATACAGAGGGAGATTATTGTTAGTAATTCATAAGAGAACACTTCATTGATCTTCATTGAGACCTAATGGTTGCAATGTACCTAGGGTGTGAATCCAGAAGAGCTCTCTCTTTACGTAAAATGGAGCTTTTATCTCACCACCTCTCTGCTGGTTATACCAATATAAATGTTATCACATGGACATTTAAACAGGTAAACCACATTTTTTGTATTACATGTGATGTTCCCCTTACTGAAATCGTCTTCCCAGTCCTAGGATGTCTGAAGTCATTAGCTCTGAATGTATCGTGACATTGGGCACAGTTACCACAGACAGGGGTCGTTTCCCTGTTTAACAGGAGCAGGACAGTCTGTTTAGGGGGAGGTTATATGTTAGCTCTGACCAATTTATTGCACAGGTGAGGTCCCCTTTAATAAACAAAGAAAGGGAGAACCTTGAAATGTTAGGCGAGCACTGCATCTGTGAGAAAGGCCTTTTATGTGAGGTCATCCATATTTAATCAAACATTGTATGAGTATATACCTTGTCCCACTGACTGATGGTATGACTGATTGTTACTTTGGAAACATGGCTTGGGAATAGGGTAGCTAACCTTTTTTTCAAAATTTGGTTAAAGTTTTAATTTTTTGACACTGTCTAACTTGCATTAGACTAATTTAAGAGTAAAATGAAGATTGGCCCTGCACCAAAGACCAGCCTGAAATATATTTGTGGAAAATGGCCCTGGTACACAGCCGCAATATCCTGAGAAGATCTCTTCAAAATAAGTGATGGGGTATGCACGGTCTTTACCTTCAGCAAATGGTGAGGAAAATTACTTGTTTTAAAAAGTATAGATAGACTGAAAATGTTGACGTAAAAAAATTAGGAGATGTAGCCCTGTTGCACTGCCTTCGTGAGGCAGATATACACGTTCTACTTCTATGTTTATGTTTCACATATTTAAATACATCTCAAGTATTAGGCCTATCATTTTGTGAAGGAGACTTGTCATGGCAAAAATTGGCTTCCACAGTTTTTGCTTACAACTCAAAAAAACTGCGTAAGACGAAAGATCAGAGGGCTGAACTCATCATAACTTTAAGAAGGAGATTGAAACAGTGCAGGTTATTTCAGTTTTGCACCGAACTGAGCCTCAAATGACAGACTTGCATTGATTTTAAATGGAAAATGAAGGACATTCTCGCAGTAAAAACCCGGCTGCAGCTCTTGCCAGCTAAGGAAGACCCAATGAAAATGACAGATCGCTATTAATTATAATGAACATTACGAGCGGTCAGTATCTAATTTAACTCATTTAGCAGGAGGAATCGCAGCAATTGATATCATGCACAGGTCATTATATATATTATACAGCCAAAAGCTGTCTGTAAACGCATTCACATAGACGTTTCTGCCTTTCATTGATTCTTATGGCTGCAGACTGCATTGTACTTGATAAGTTAGAAAGTAGGAGGGCTTCAGAAACGAGACAATAATAACTCTTGGCAGTTACAGTAAGGCCGAACAATGTAAACTGCTAACATGGATGATTTTTAATCCCAGAAATAAGGTTGGCCTATCCCTGGTCATGTTGAGACAGGCAGCAAGTACACTCAGTAGGCAGCACTGTCACACAGAACGCTGTCTTAATGCGCAAATAAATACCTCCATAACCTCCATACAACCCCTGCGTAGTCACACTTTTTTTCCTACTGCGGCCATGTAGCCAAAGGAATGATTGTAATAATGTGTGATGTTTGTGAAATAATTATGCATCCTTGAAATGTTTTCCAGTGGAGTCACTAACAACATGAGCTGTAGCTCACTGTGTTTTATTTGTTAGAAAATGCCACTGGCAGAAGAAGTTGCCTGGTTTTACTTAAACTGTCCTGCAGTTACAAAAGATACAGGCGTATGAATGTTCTTTGCAGTGCTAATAGTTAACCACTAGATGGCAATCTGCAATAACATATCAGTGAACTGTTGGGGGCCAAGATCTTTTTTTGTAACATTACCTGCAGGTCTGACTGGAGTTGTGTCTCAGTATTTGTTGTTCATGTATGATTAATATCTCAGATAAACCTCCATGCAGGACTCGCACCCTTCTGGTTTAATGCACGCTTTCCTTGTTGACAGCACTTCTGGAGTAATATTTTGCAAAGTAGGCTACAATCTACAATCGCCCCGAGTGATTTTTGATGTTTCCTTGCTCTGCAGCAAGATAAACAAGGCTAAAAGCTTCAATTAGCCCCTAAAAGGCCTGTGAGCAAGCTAAAGCATATTACGCACTGAGGATGATTCATTACAACCTGCATTAACTTTGTCAGTTATAATCCATCACGAGGTAATAGTCTTTAATAAATCTCATAGTAATTGAGATGAATCCCTCATTTCAATGACAAGTCTGGTTTTTAAGACCCAATTACCACTTTGAGCTTGCTGGCCCAACGGATGTGCAGAGTTCGGGCTCTGAGTGGAGAGGAGCAACTTGGCCATTTCTGCAGGGAAGGCGGGACAGGAAGATGGACTCCATCCAAGGAGGGATGGATCTCTTACTGGGCTGTGCAGCATCAGAGGGCAGGTAGATTTATGACAAACGCACACAATCTTAATTTGTGCTCAGCACGATAATGCAAGGCCAGAATACTTCTGCTCAGTGTTTCTTAACTGGATGTTTCTTTAATTATATGTCAGAGGCCATAAAACTCAGGAGGAGATTTTCCCACAAAGCACAGTTTTATGTCTTTGGTCGTCACTGTAAATTACAAGCAACAAGAAAAGAGACTTTTGGAAATAAACTGCAAAAAGAAAAGTGGGTTTATTCATTTCCATACACTTTTTTCTTCTTTTCACCCTGTTCATACACTGATCATTTGTGAGCCTCATCACAGAACACAGTAGTTGCTCCCTAAGAGCAAATGTTCAGGCACTGGCCAGGGAGGAGATTGTTCACCTTGGTGAGCATGTGAGAGAACATGGAGCCTCCATTCACACACAAAGGAAAGAAAAACAAACCTGTACAAATACCGAATAAATGAATAATACAAGAGTAGTTGTAAACATGTACATATTCACAAATCCATAATCATATAATACTTTCCCCCAAATTTAGTCCAGCAAAACAAGTCATTTCCACACTTCTGATGGCGTGTGCACACTGACGATGTGGTTATCAGACATGATAGTTATTAAAGGATAATAATCATTTGAAAATTCACACTGTTGTGGCTACCTCCGTGTGAAAATAAACGATGGCTATACACAAAAGCTCCTCCGCAGCCCTTGGCTCACCACAAGGTGGCTTGAGAGTCCCCCAGTCTGTCCTTCTGTTCCTATATTGCCTTTTTTTTTATATGATGCCACTTAATCTTTGGTGAAAAATAACTGTCCATTCATATTAGATTACACAAGAGAGCAGCTGCTACCATTTGTTTCTTGTTTTTATTCCAACGCATTATTCCGGCAAAACGCCACTGTATCACTGTTCTTCTGAAGTGTTCTGACGAGTGATTAAACATTTAAATTACTTAAAAGCAATGAGGATTAAAAAAAGGCTTCCTAACCCACTACATCCTTTCTTTTCAGTCTATGGGTGATCATCCCCTCACCCTTTAACTTGGCACACACACACACACACACACACACACACACACACACACACACACACACACACACACACACACACACACACACACACACACACACACACACACACACACACACACACACACACACACACACACACACACACACACACACACACACACACACACACACACACACACACACACACACACACACACACACACACACACACACACACACACACACACGCCAGGCAGGTCAGTGCATCATCTCTTCTTTTTTTATCTCTCCGTCCCAGGCCTTTTTCTCCCAAGCCATTTCTATGACACCGAGTCTATGGATGGCGGGGGCAGAGAAGCCTTCGCGCTCCTCAGCTCAGCTCAGCTCAGCTCGAACCCGGCAGAGGACTCGACGGCGTACAGCAGCTTGTTCCTCATCTGGTACTGGTCACAGAACTCTGGCAGCTTGAGCAGATTCATGCAGGTGCTGGCCGTGGGCAGACGGTCCAGGTCAGTGCCGCCATGGTGAATGCAGAAGGCCGGGTAGAGCTCCTGTGTACACACGCACTTTGTTAATTAGCACATGACAAATTGGCGGGGGCTACATTAAAACTCAAGAGAAATTTGGTCATCATGACGCTTTTAAATACAGAAGGAAAAAGTGATACATGAGTCAATTCCAAAGCAATCCCAATTAAGCAATAAATGTCAAATTCCACAAGGGGATAAATGTTAAACGAGAGACATTAAGCCTTAAGGTAATACAGTGAAAGGATAAATTTAGGAATCAGCTTAGTGCTCTGACCCTTGGATGATACGATGAAGGAATGGTCATTTCATGTTGTCTATCTGGCATTTTTTTTTAACCGAGCATCCTTATGATGAGGCCACCTCATCTGCAGACTGTGACACTGACCGTGTCCATCACAAGCCGGGCCTGCAAATAAGCTCCTTCACCCTGATTTCATCCTGCTATTTAAAGTTAGTGTATGTGGTTCAGTGGCCATACTCACCCGATTAAATGGCTCTTTGGGGGCTTAGCCATAATGACCCCATTTTTCTGACAATTACCGTATTAAACTATCGTTGCTTATTGAGAAAGTGTCATTACCGTGGCTATCATTTTGAAAAAAAACGAGAGTTTCCATCATCTTTTTTAAATGGCTTCTCCTGACAGAGCTATATCTCCTGTAATGAATCCTGGACCGTTTCACGACAGCTAATTAAGGCTTAGCTGGCTCAGGCTGCGGGCCGGGTCAGGGGCCTCTCCCCCTACGAATTACTGCCCGTTTCCGGCCATGGAGGAGCGATTGGTGGGAGGAGGGAGGGTGCATCAACAGACCGGCCAAAGTCAAATTGATTAAATGTGGAGGGATGGCAACTATTAAACATCAAGAGGAGGTACAAAGGATTTTGAGGACAGTTTTGTTCCCTCTCTCTCCTGCAGAACACAATTTTGATTTTTTTAACTCATGACAGTCATAAAGAGTACTAAAACCAATCAAATGATGATTACATCTTCTGGCTAGACGAAGTAAGACACATAAAAAACTCTTGAATGGTCCCGAGCAACACTTTCTGCATCCCCCCCATCCCCACCCTGATCTCAAACTACTTGTGTCCCACATATCATGTCAGTAAGAAAGTCAAATGGTTTCCAATAACGGAGGAAATCATTTCAGAAATAGGAGGATAGCAGTAATTATTTAGCACTCCTGAAACAATGTTTAGAAGTACGTGGATATGGTTCCTCATATTCTCAGTTAACAGGATATTGCTGTTTTCTGCCAAGTCACACAGAAGGCAAAAGTTCAAAGGTCAACCTGCCACCGAGTTCTGAATGGCAATATTTATCCAGCAAAGATCTCTGACCAAGACACCCCCCCCGAAGATTAGGCTTCTCTGCGCTGGCTCGCTCTTATCGCCGCCTAATTGGAAAATGATAATTTTGAGGGCTGTTATCAGTCGAGGTATTTTCATTACAAGCCCATTAAAGAGGGAACATTCCCTTCTGTTGTGGTTTGAAAACCTATAGTAAAACCGATAATGAAGGACAAAGGTAATACACAGTCTGCAGAGTAAGAATATGGAGAAGAGAAAGATGGAGTTCCAAGTTCACGTCTGGTAAACCCTCACCTTGAAGCCCAGCAGTGGAGGTCTGGAGCAGCTGGTGACAAACTTGAGCAACTTGCGTTTTTCCTCATCTGTGAAGCTTTCGACCACCTCCCAGAAGATCTGGATGACAGGATGAGTGGCCGAGTACCCGCCTAAAATAGATGGAGAAAAATATATTATGTAACCCATTTCTCATAAATATAGTATATTTACTACATCTATTAATCTCTGAACGGGTGACTTTTACCTCTGTCCAATAATTTTGAAGCTATATACTGTAAACTAAATGTCACGGTATAAGTCTGTAAGCACCATATGCAATTGCAGCAATTAGCTCCTACCTGAGTAGTTTGTGAACTTTTTCAGGTCATCAAGACAAATTGGCACATGAGCCCCAGATATGAGCACCTGTTAAAAATCAGGAGAACATACATTTTGAGTTTTTTTGACTCACAATTGTGCTCCACGTTTTATGTGGAGTTTTTTTTTGTCACGTACCTGGATCTCCTGCTGGTCAAACATGCGCAGCCACTCGAGGTTGACCACATTGGCCAGGCCCTGTCGGAAGGCCAGGCAGTGAGGCCTGATCTGCTTATTCAGTCTGTAGTCAGCCACCAGATGGATGTAGGCGATCCGGTTTGCTGTGGTCACAGGGATGTCTTTCCCTCCCAGCTTCAGTTCAACCACCTGGATTAAAAAAAGAAAAGTTTTAGTTCAAATATTTAATGATTTGTTGTCGTTTTTGTTGTTGTTGTTGTTTGATGGCACATGATGTGTCCTCCCCTTCTGTTACTGAGTGATATTACAGTCAGGTAGCCATATTGCATGATTCATTATGCATATCACTGGGCTGCCTTGGTTCCCAGATGACCAACAAACAATGCAAGTGCTTCAATTATTGTGCCAGGTGGATTTAATTTAATCACAGAGAGGGAATTAAATATTTTCCAAAGGCACTCTGATTAAAGATACAACAAGATATGTGTGTGTGTTTGTGCGTGCGTGTTTCTAAATTTAGCACGCCAATGAACATCTGGTCCAATACAATTTGGCCCCAAGTTCTCTTTTCATTAGCTTTAGAGCCGTTAGCACTTGATAGGATGTGCTCATCTCTGTACATAAAGTCAGCGTATGATGACATCATAGCAGCCACAGTGGGACAACATTTTAATGTTCATTTTTTTCCCACTACAGTTTTCCTGCGTTTGGTGTATGTGATCTTGTGTTTAAAAACTTTCTGACCTAATTATACAACAGAGATTCAGTAACTTTCTCACTTCTCGGGCCTTGTTTTTTTTCCTATGTTGAGCACCTCCTATAAACCCAATCACAAAATCGTAAATCTAACTAATCTATCTATTTTTCGTCATTCAAAAAGCATCTGGCGGCAAACATTATGTAAGGTGGCATTGTGAAAAGTGGAGGGTATCCACCTGGCTCCAAAAAACTGATTTCAGACTTGATACAAACACAGGTCAGGAATTTGGAGCCTTAATCCATTGAGTGGATATTTTTGTGTGTAAAGCTGGAGCTGACTTTGATACAGGATGTGCACAAAGTTACCTTTCTGTACCTTTCAGCAAGGTGAATGTTCCAAGTTTACCCAAAAGTTATCCTAAAACACACCAAACTGGAACACTGCGTGGTCAAATGTAGACCGTCACAAAAACGGAATGACTGACACTTAACACAATAAGCGATTTTAAAGCAAAATACATTTTGTAAAAATCAGCGAATATTTCCTTAATGGTCCGCTAGCTGTCGGTTCTGTGTGCGCGCCGGAAAAAAATCTGGGTTTTTGGCTAAGCCCAGGCTAACAACACAGCAAGTGCAGTTTGTAAACATCACTCGTCGACATCTTAGGAGACCCGATAGCAGGTGGTGGTGCTGCTACATTGCGGTTTTGGCCTAGTGGTTTGCACGTCAGTCTCCCATACCCGAGGTCGCAGGTTCGCGGCCTGGCCGGAGCAGGACAACCATAACAACAAAAAAAGAGAGAGACAAGCTCACTTACTGACCCTTTAAGAGGATATTTGTTGAACAACAATAAAAACTACAGCCAAAATGAAAATAGACATGAATCAGCACCTCTGTGACGCAGTCTCAACAATAACTGATTGATAAGCTTCACAAAGGCATTCAGTTGCAGTGATGGCAGAATTAGATTGCATTGTAATCTACAGTCAGGTGTTCCTGTAATTTTGTCCATCCCCCCGAATGCTGCATGACCGCATGAGACTGCACTGACAAGTAATCATTTTCTGCTTTTTTGTCTCCCCCACAGTGGATTCTGATTATGTGCTAATGTAAGAGAATTACGTTTGTTATCTTGCTTACTTTGGCTATCTCACAAGGGCAAATGCGGGGCAGACTGCTCCCGGGTGTGTGCCTAATCTTTCACAAATTGTTTTCCCTATCGTGTTTGCGATGCCCTATTTGCAACCTGGAAGGCTACATTGTAACTGGGCCATTTCAGGTGTTGTTTGAGAAGAGCTAATAAGACGCGTTAAAGCCCTAAGCAAACAGGGGGTCTGGGTAGAGTGCATGTCTGGGCCCAGGTGCTTTGAGCTTGAGCTTTGGAGGGGACGTGCTTAAGAGCAGCAAGTTGCTTCTGTCAGGCGTGTTCTGAGATCATTTCTGTGGGAAAGGCAGGTGGAACGGTCAACAGAGCTGCTGTGTTCCCTGCACTGCAGCAGAGCTTAGGGCAACAGTGACAACGTGCTTTATCTCTCTCAGAGCTGAAAAGCGGTACATCATGGAGGAAATGAATTATTAACGCCACAAAGAGGACCCAAACAGGAGGAAGGGAAGATGGCTGAATGAGAGCTGCTGATCAGGATAGAGAGATGGAAAAAAGGACATGTGTGGATGAATGAACAAACTCCATCCCACCATGTACCAGACCACAGTCACCTGAGCCTCTCCCAGATCATTGTTGACCACAGTGAAGTTAAGGCCCAGCTCCTCCACATCACCCTCGTAGCTCTTGAGGAAGAGAAGGTTGCGGTACATCTCTGGGTCCAGCGAGGCCAGGTGGTGGATGTCCACATCTGCACTGGTTCCCAGAAGTTTAGACAGGAAGAAACTGGCAAAGGGCAACTCCACCAACATGTTCTCGTACAGCGCCTGTGGGAAAACGTGGATGTTAACTGGAGGACAACGGTTAACACAGTGATTGTTTATTGCTTGGGTGTGATAGAATAAAACATAATGATGAGAAAACAAAGATTACCAACTGGACTGCGGCCGGCATTAATTAGCGAGTGCATATACAAAATACAAAAAACAGACATCACAGAATATTAAATTTGCCTCGTACACTTATATCAAAAAAAGTGATCGAGATATAAAGTGATAAGAGATTAAAATCTGGTCACATCACTGAGACCGAGAGCAAAACACAGAACACAATCTATCTAAGGTTTCTGTTTCACCCACCTCAAACTTTATAAATGCCAATTCTCACCTTGACCTTAAGTGCCATTAAGAACCACAGCCGGGCAGGTGACTCATAAAACCCAAAGCTAATGTACTGGAATAGTCCGAAAAAGAGCCTGTTGGAGGCATTAAAATATACAGGTCTTTATAAATGATAGCACTAAAAACCCTGACCGCATCAGCTAAATGGATTATAAATCTAGGGGATTTCCATAATGCATGCATCTTAAACACACACACACACACACATAAATCACAGCTATTTTCTAAACACAGGTTAATTGCACAACTTCAAACATTGTCTATTTTTTATGCAAAATAATCCACTTAGTATTTCTCTCGTGGCAGAGCTCATTTCAGACCATATGCGCCGCGTGGCCCCTTGAAACCTATCAATAACACTTCTGCCGGGAAGAGGCAGCAATAAGTATATGGAAAAAAATGGTAGCCTTATTTTTTCAATGCCACTTACTTTATTTATGAGTGTTTATTGCCAGAAATTGTGCCAAAATGACTTGGGCAGGAAATAATTAATTATTATGGCCCAGGCCTTTTAATATAAGTGAGTGCAGTGGCAACGCAATTAATACAGATCGCGGCACTATCAGGTGGTATAAATGCCAGCAACATTGCAGGTGCATTCTGTTAGCTGCCAAATAAATTCCTTAATTTACAACATTAAGAATCAATAAAATTATAATGCCTTTCAAACACATCCCTATCAATCAGGGGTGCCAACCTCACACACCTCAAAGGGAACAGTCGGTCACTGGAGATTAGTCAGGAAAGAAGTGCAGAAGTCTGGTGTTAAAGAAGGTTGGAGGATGAAACTTTCTTCACCCCTAATAGTTTACGGAGTGGAAAGGCCACTGCTGATGAGGTTGGAGGTTTTGTACCAAAGAGAGACAAATGAAGCACAAAGAGAACCACCCACAGATTATATTCCATGAAATTTGATTTCAACATCAGTAAACATCACAAATAACTGAACTTTTCTGTCTACAGGCTGGAGGGTTTGAAGCACAAAAGCAAAAGGAACCTGTTTTCATGTTTCACCATTTGTGGTTTAAATCTTTCAGATTGCCAGCTGGGTGGACAACTGAGGAAGAAGGATGATGACTGGCCTCTATTCTGATGTTCAATCCCATTTCAGTGAGTACCCTAGACAAGCCACTCCTGCCTGTAATACATCACCTCCACAACAATGGCACGCCTCGGACATTAATTAACAGTATTAATCTCCTGTGTCCTTTGAGCGGCAATGTGCACTGTGCACATTGCCGCAGTGGTGATGCAATCCCAATTTATATCAACGGGTGCCTTTTATCCAAGCAGTAACAGCACTAAACAAATATCAATACACCTCTCAAATGGCCACTCAAACGTCCATTTTTATGGAGAAAGAGGAACTTAAGATAGGGTTAATTGAAAGTCAAATTCAAATTAACTTCCCTTCACCTAATTGCCTGAACCATTAGCTATGGAGAGCACAATATTGAGGGAGTGGGGGGCGGTGAGCTCCTGGCTGCTGATTGATCATTTCTCACTTGCGCAGAGTATGGAGAAGAAGAAAAGAGGAGGAGGAGGAGGAGTAGGAGGTACAATGGTCTGATAAGTCGACTGGACTATCGTGGTCGGAGCTACAGAGAAGAGACCTGGATGTTCCTGACTGTAAAACAGATCAAAATGCTATTACCACATGCTTTGAACGCTTATTTATGTCCTGTCCGCGTGGGCCCACTGATTTAGTGCCAGCCAAATGCAATCACTACACAAACAAGAGGTAGGAATCATCGGCTAATGGAAGCCCTAATTGAGAGGTGACCGCTTGTCATGAGGTAATTCTTCTCCAGGTTAAGATGAAACACACACACACACACACACACACACACACACACACACACACACACACACACACACACACACACACACACACACACACACACACACACACACACACACACACACACACACACACACACACACACACACACACACACACACACACACACACACACACACACACACACTTGATAAACAATCACTACCAGGTGCATTAAGGATGATTTAGAAACATTAGGCTCGAATAAATATAAACGACCTCTGCATTTACATCAACAGCGAGGGCAGTGTTGACATACTCTTATCTGACAAATTGGTAATCAAGTTAAGGCCGCCTGCGACTTAATATTACAGTGCTTTTGATACCATTTTGTCAAGAGCTTTAATATCTTCAAATAGTCCCCCTCGTTTTAGAGGTTATGTTATGTTACTTTGTGTTTATGTATGGAAGTGGAAATATCTGACATTTAAATTTTTACTAGATTAAATTTTTTTACTAGATTAAATTTTTACTAGGCTCACCTTCCCGAGGATTCTGCCAAGGAAGTAGTAGTGTCGTGTGAAGGAGTCCCCGATCAGCATCCCTGCAGCCGGATTGGGATACAGCAGGCCCTCATTGGTCGTCTTGAAAAAACCCTGGTTTGGATTGAAGCCCGACTTTAGGAGTTCATTGAGGAACTCCCGAAAGATGCCGCCACCATCGATGCCCGCCTCATCAAGACCATGAGCATTCAGCAGATGGACTCTAATCCTTTTCTTCAGGTCCGGTTCTAACATAAGGAATACAGAGGACGGGGAAGAATTAAGGAGGGTTTAAAAATAAAAGGATTGTCCAGTAAAGTTTTACAGTTTACAGTAAATCCAGGATTTTGGGATCAATAAAGTACATCTATCCATCTATCTATCTAAGTTGAGACAATATTTTCACTTACGTATAACCAGAAACTACCACAAGATCTCTGGGTTCCATTCCTTACTTCACAATCACTTTTCCTGCAGTGTCAATGGCATGTATAATTTCTGCTCACAATCGCACAATGCAATTCTTTGCATTTTACAGATGTGAAAATATCAGACTGTTTGATTGTATTACATTTAAATTTTTAGTCAGTTTTACCAATCTTCATGGTTCACTTACAAGATCTCACCTTCTTCTCTATTCCATATTTCTTTACAACTAACATTTGGGGTGTATTTGCTGAACTAAATAAACCACGTGTAAAAGTCAATAAGCAAACATTTCAATAAATACCTTATTAGTCCAGGAGACAAAGAAAAATTGAAAAATAAGTAATCCTACGCTACTTTAAACTATTGTATTTATCGCATTGTTTACCCCCACAAACATATTTTGCAAGAAAGCAAATTTTTGACCTCAGAATATTCAAATCAAATTCTGTAAGAGGTCATCTTTCAGAATAATTAATGTACAGTGATAAATCAAGGCAGCTATAACTTATAGACACATAAATGATATAGATCATGTCTTCAGCCCAGGTCTCATACTACTCTTTTTAATCAGATTGCCCCCACTGAAGTGCCCTTTCAAATTCAAACACAAAAGAGGTGACTTAAAATAATTGATTCTGCTTTTATGTGATCCATTATAATAATCAGAAACACAATTACGCTTTGCTGGAAATTCAGGACAAGGAGAGAGTGAACCTTCATCTTTAATGCAAACTGGAACCTTGATCCTCAATATTAAGATTTTATAGAGTAACAAGAGTTTCAGTGACAGCATCAACATTTAATACACCCCACTTCCTCTCCTCTTGTACTCATCATGTTGTAAGCAAATGTGGGACATAATACAGTCACTACAGCACATTTTTCAGACAACATGATGATAAAGTGTCCCAGCCTCACACATTAAACACAACAAATAATGCAAATAAAAATTTGTTCTTTTATTAAAGTTGAAGTGATGCAAGTCATACCATTTTCTGGAGAGAGTTTATCGTAGGCGTCTTCATAGATGTAGTTGCGTCTGATGGTAACATTGATGCCATCGGGGAATGGCCCGTCACCCTGCACGTCCCGTTTGTCAGCATAGATTAATTTCTGGAAGATCTACAAGAGACAGATGTCAACCCGGCAGCAAGGTCAGTGCCAGATTTTAAAAAGTTCAATTCTGACTAGGTTTTACTGTATTCTGTACAACATTTATATTTGATCATCTTAGATTTGTTGGTCTTTCATAGTAAAAAGTGACAAATTAAGGAGGGAAAGGGGTATGAGATGCAACGGAAAAGCAGATTAACTGATCAAACTATGTCTAACTCGAGGCATTGTTAAACAACAACAATTAAAAGTAAGTCATTCTGTGTTTAGTCCTTAGAAAAATGAGAATTTTTATCACCTAATGCCCACAATAACAATGACACGACAAAATACTGCAGTGTGTAGTTTCTGCTTACTATGTAAAGTGCCTCGAGATGTTGTAATTTAGCACTATACAAGTCAAATTGAATTGAATAGAATCACTATACTCTACTATTCTACTTCAATAACAGGGTGTTAAATATTATAGCATATCACTTTAACGCTCTATTAAATGTCAACATGTAATTGACAGTATCATGAGACTGGCAGCTAAAAGAAGGATTCTGGGGAGACTCCCGTAATCCCAATATATATTTTGTAATGCTTCTGGGTGGGACAGTGGTGGGGCACCTTGACTCGCTCCTCAAAGGGAACCACGAAGGGGAGCTCTGTGAGGATGGCCAGATGTCTCTCCTCGGATACAGACAGCTGTGTAGGCTCTAAGCCGACTGTAGAAACACAGACGCACACAAAGGAAATGAAAAATTTGTGTAGAATTAGGACAACAAAGCCCCCATCGAAATGGCAATGTATTGTTTGAAGAGCATGAAAACGAGCATGTTACTTTTCTTGATTCTGAAACTTCAGTCATTCTCCTCTCCTCGTGTTTCAACCTAAATACAGTATGGTATGGCCAAAGTGCAAATTCTGGTTACTATATATTGTAAATTAGATCTATTAACTAATACCTTTATTCTCTGAACTTTCTACTTACACCCCACGGACCCTCTTTGCAAAATTATCTCGCAAATCCATGAGATTTTTTTTAAAAACTTGTTCTCAACTCTTTTATCCATAACTGGATATATACAATCAAAGTGTCTTTTATAAACAACATCCAAATCCTCATGGCAACTTCTATGCCATTGCATTATAACCCTATATTATAATATTTTGAGAACCTTTTAAAAGGAATTTAGGTCTATGCTATCTATATGCATTAGCCAATCTTCAGTCCCCATCACAAACATCTATCATTGCAGCACAGATAACTTGCAGAATTTTTTTTATCATGAGCTTGAGTAAGTGGTTGAAAAAACTGCGTGCACACTCCTCAAAACTGTGAAAATTGAAATTTACAAGCTTCTCAAATAGATATAATACATACATATATATATTAGTTGATTGAAAAAATAACTGGACGACATACTAATAATAAAAAAGAGAAGCCGAGAGGAACGTATAGTACGGGATGTTCCAAAGGTGTTTATCTGTTCTAAGCCTTCATCATAAATATGTGACTTTTTAGCCACATAAAAAGATTTCTTTGTCTTCTCCTGCACTGGGTTCAAAGGTCCAAAGTCAAAGTCACAGACTTGATGAGGGAAAGCCAGCGCTCCTCTCTGTATAACACTGATCTAACTATCATTACCATTTGCAGTGTTTATTTCTGTACTTGAGACCCAGTGCACTGCTTACAGCCCTGCCATTAAAGACATTTCCATCCAACACCCTTATAATTAACCCAAATGGGAGCTGCACATCCACCTGCTTGGCTATATCCATTAAGCTGATGTTTGTTTTGTATCAAACTCAGGGTTTAGGCTGCTTAGCCCACGAAAAAAAAAGGCCAAAATAGCTAAACCCGCTCTTCACACTCCTCACTTTGTGTCCAGTGTAGCTCAATTATTCTGCTCAATTAGTCAATCTGATCTGCATTTTCCCATCAGGTTTCCATCTTTGAGGAGAAATATGGCCTCGGAGTGGTCAATATGTTGCTCATTCATCAGCCGCGGGCCTGTCCATTTAAGGAAATGAGAAAAGGCCAGACAAACACGTGGACCAGATGTGGCTGAGTTCATCAGGTACTTTCACACTAATTGAATTTATCCCATACAGCCTCGGAGTGACATTAGGTAGGTCATACACACATTGTTATCAGCTTGTTTTCACGCTGGGTTTCACAGAAACCCGGGGTGGCTCAAAGTGAGCCAGATGAAGCCCTGCCTGCATCAGTGCCTAATTGAGTGAATGAAGAGAAACTGTGGTAATATATCTTCGCTAAAACTGGGAAGGTAAATTACTTTTCTGAGGTTTTAGGCTGTCCCTGAGGAGTTTTGTGAAAAAATCTTTTTACATTTAGAAGCCTGTGTTCCAAACTAAGAAGGTAAACGCTCACTTGTAAGGGGGGGATCAATTATTTATCAACAACAACAAAAAATGTTCTTCTACCACAAATGACAATCATCTTCTTCCCTCTGTCTACAAGATACAAACCTGGGATATGACTTCTAGTTTTTTCTTTGTACATTTCAATGCACAGCTCTATAGAATCAGAAGATCAAACACAGAGAAGGTGACTTTGGACAGCAATTAGGATGATTTTTTAGGCAATGTATCAAGCTGACACAAGCGTTATACAAATCTAAATTTCCACCCATTGCCAGTGGAGTAGATCTGTGGTGTGCATTTAAGAGTCTCGTTGTTCAGGCTGATGAGAAATAACATAAACAGACTATTCAAAAAAACAGACTCTTGGGTTTTAAAGGGCAGGATAACTGTAAGGGTCAAAATAATATAATGTTTTGTTGGCATATAGATATACGGTAACATGTACAATTGCTCAAATATTTTTGCATTCATCACCCTTTTTTTTTTTGCATGATAAACACAAAAACATTAGGACACCTTTGACAGTAAATATAAATATTACTCTCCTCACCCCAACCAGTCGAGACAGATGACCGCCCACAACTGAGTCTGGTTCTGTCAGAGATTTCTTCCTGTTAAGATTTTGAGTTTTTTCTCTCCACCGTCGCCAAGTGCTTTGCTCATTGTGGGATTTGTTGGGTTTTCCCTGTAATATTGTAATATTGACCTCGCTATGTAAAGTGCCTTGAGACAATGTATGTTGTGATATGGCGCTATACAAATAAAATTGAATTGAATTGAATTGAAATAATTGTGCTATCGCTCAAATTTTTTTGCACTCATCACTCATGCACTAATCTATTCATAGACCTCCCTCCTCGTAAGGATGGACACTTTTACACAGATTACACTACCATCAAGTGTTGACTGAAGTGGCCCAATGCGGCCCATCCTTCTCGTTCTCCACACATGTCTTGCAGAGGGGACGTACAGCTGGGTGACCTGGAGATGCAAAAAACCCATCAGTTAAGCTGGTCAAACCAACCTGGGTATATACATGTATGTAAGGGCTTCTGTTTATACATGTATCTACTATATATAATGTAGCTAATTATAGGCGCTACTAGGACTCTGATGCTGTGGAACACACTCCCATAGGAAATTCAACTTGAATGAGACTATTTTAAAAAGATTTTTATGAGATTCAGTTTTTCAGTCAGCTGCATCTTCACCTACTGTTAAAGTTGTAATATTTATTGTTTTTGAAAGTTAAGCAGCTACCATTCATTATGTTTGCTATCGTTGTTACTCAATTAAATGTGTTTGACAAGCTACTATATAGATTACATCAAGTATTAGAGCTAATAACTACACACATTTGAACATCCCTGCAAAAATCCACAGAAAGTCACATGCAACAATAATCTGCAAGGCAAAATCTAAACATCTGTGAGGATAGTACCTTATCGGCACGGATGTTGACCTCCTCAGAGAGCCAGTGACCTGCTGGACAGAAAGGTCGTCTAATGTCGCGAGCTTTCACCATCTTCACCAAGTTAGTGATGACCTGTGTAGTAGATCAAACACACAGACAGGCACAAACATTAACATCTCTAACTCTGTCAATTGTAGCCCCACTAAATCCAATTCATTGTTAGACAGCAAATCGCACATTTCAAGTACATTTCGGAGCAGAGGACAGAAGATTGACAAAGAAGTACCGTGTCTTAGAGGGACAAAAAAAAAAGCAATTTGAGATTTCTGCCATTAGTGCCCAATTTATGGAGAGTATAAAAGAAAAACGACCTGCGCCGTCCCTCAATGTCCAGCCCTGTTAATTACTGGCGAGGTCTGCTGACATCAGCCGCTGGACAGAGAATTCAAAAGACACAGCAGCGGTTCACAGTACTGCACGTGGCTCTCGCCTCGCCTGCAGAAGGTTCATGGTTACTACAATATTTCACTTTGATGTCATGCTGTCACTTTGTAACATGCACAAAGCTAGTTCAGGTGACCACCAACATACGAGAATCTTTTTTCGTGGTCCGTTTTATTCTGTCTCAACTTCTGTTCACTTGAAGCTAACAACATTCAGATCTGTGATATAATCAATGGAAATGTACAAATGTACCAACAGAAACAATAAATAAGCTATGTCTACTGAGCAGATATTGCTATATCCCATTTGGGATTTTGGTTAGAGGTCCAGAATTGGAACTGCAAACCAATCAGCCTTATTTGTACTGTACATAACAGGACTACTGTTGATATGACTAGTCGCTGCCACCACTGTATAACCTCATGCATGCTAGAGCATGACAATTCATTGACAGGGACTGTTATGTCTGCCATAACAGTTACAGCCACTCCATTTCCATATAATACCCCAGCTAGATTATTTCAATCGAAGTTTTCTTTTCTAAAGCACGCCATTTTCATTGAGTGACGATCAATCGCAACCAATCACTAGGAGGCAACCAGAGTCCGCAATAATGGCAAGTGCAAAATGCTGTAAAAGACGCGTGGCGATGGGTTTGGAGGAGGCCTACCCCCTGACTCTGGGAATGAATAAGCATTCCTTAATTAGCCCATCGGGTTAAGTGCAAGCCTTAATGGGCCTTTCCCAAACTCCGGCGTGACATCGTTCTCCAAACATGGCCAAGAAGAAAGTTCCATTAGCAATATTAAAACAAGCTTAGTTGATCATTTTCATTCAATTAACTTCTTTCAATTAAATAGATAGCTCGACAATGGAGGTGATAAAAGATGGGGAGGGACGGCTGATGACACGAACCAAACATTAGCGTGTTAGGGGTCAGTAGCGTTAAACGGACTGTAAATCCCAGTGTTCAATTTGGAAAATGCATTTCCCCTGCTTCTCACTTCTTTAATGGGTCGTTTGAGCAGAGGCCTTTGAGCAGATCTTTTATGAAAAACACTGACAAGCTTTTCGCGTATTTGCCACCTTTAACAGACCGCCTGTGTTCACTTTTAAATCCTTCTGTCAAAAACTAACGGCCAAGAACAAAGTCGCTTAATTACCATTTCCTTGATAAAGAATGGATGAGAGGAGACGGGAGAAGTGAAACGGGGATGTGGAATGAGAAAAAGAGCCGAGGAGAATGAAGGTAATGCTGTCTTCTGCCTCATTTCCTCTGGGTAAATAACCAATGGATGACCTCCATGGCAGCGCTCCACCTTGTCTTTGCCTGTTCATGCATATATGCTTGATTTCCTCCAACAGAGGCAAGCATTAGGCCACTCTGCTTGACTGCACAGACAGTCTCATCGGATACACTGAGGCCAAATGAGAGCTTGCTGGTAGTTAAGATGCATGTTAGGTTGAGATGTTTTGTTTTTTTACCGTTGCGGTTTATTGTGTGACAGAAGTGTGTGGCTTTCCTTTTGTCAATGTGCTGAATGAATCAGAAGGATTTTCTGTGTCTTTGCCATCTTTCTTGTGAAAACTTTAAATCTGTTTTCAAATGATCTAACACACACTGTCAGGGTGCCCACTCTTTTCTTCAGTTTTCATTTTCCAGGACTTTTCCAGGACATTTTCAGTGATGATCTAGCTGGTGCGACAGACATATTCTGTTCCTCATGGAGTTTAGTGTAGTCTCTTAACAGTTGTTGCTAGAACTGCCAGCTCTTCCCTTAGCTCTAACACGTTTGCGACAGGCCTTTGATTTTGACAGTAATGTGAAGTCCTATTTTTTCCCTGTTCTGATAGCCAACTCACTTCCTGTTGAGCATGGTTATTGACATGTATTGCGAAAAGTTGTTCGTCTCGAGTCCCACAAGCCTACAAAATATGATGCATGTAGGTGATACTACTGAAACTATATGCCAGGTACAACACTCAGTGACAAAGGTGGGGGCGCTATGGAGCCCCCGGGCCACACCAAGGGAACAATATTTGACGTGTATACCACATTTCATGAGTTTTTGCCCATGGGAAGAGCTTAAAAATCTGGCAAATCTTGAGAGAAAAAAAAGAACAATGATAATCCTTACAAAAACAATTGGCCCTTGCACCTGTGGTGCAGGAAGATAATTTTGTACATTTTAAAGTGAAATCCATCAATCTGGTGATCTTTCAGATGGCCGTTTTAGTTACTGAGTAGTTCATTCTCAGCTAAAAGCAAAATAGGAAAATGTTTAAAATAATTTTCCAGGACAACACAAGATTTTCCAGGACATTTTAATTTTTCTCTCATTTTCCATATGTTTTCCATGACTTAAAAATTGGTCAATTATTTTCCAGGTTTTCCAGGATGCGTGGGAACCCTGCACTGTTGATAAAGTGTGTGCGAGAGAGAGCAAGCACATACAGACAGTGGCAGAGCAGTTTTCCCAACACCCCTGTATTTAAAAACAACAGTGAGAGTGAGAAACACAACAAATAGAGCAAGAGGACAAAAGATGACATGTTTGGGATCCATATTTACAAGGTTTAAGCGTGATCACTATTGTGAAAATTGAAATATATTTATTATCAGTTGAATGGTGACAGATTTCTCCATTGAAAATTTCATTGAAGAAAATTAATTTAGCTGTATGTATGCCAGGCGTGATTACGAAATATCAGTTATTTGACAAAAGGGAACTTCAGCAGGAACATATGGGTAATTATTATTCATCTTACCTTGAAGAGCTGTACCCATCGTTTCTGTTCAGCCTGAATGCGCTGCTGAACCTCAGTGTTGGTCTTGACACCCACGCTGCGGAAGGCAGCCATGTACTCCTCTCTGTGCTCTGCTTTGGTCTCAGGGTAGGCCAACTTGATGATTCCCAGACATGCATCTCTCAGACAGCGAGACAGAGTGACCAGCTCTGAGAGTGTGAAGGGCATCATGGAGGACTGTGTCTGACCTGTTGAGAGGGCTACAGATATTGATTTCACATTCACATGGTGGCAAGACAAAATTCAAAGCAGCAGTGAAAAAAAAGGAATTATTTTGCTAGGAAGTCTGAATAAGGGAAATGGGAGATGATGGATGGATGTGTCCAAACAATAAATCCAGGAAAATGTGTGTCCCAAAAGGAGTGGGACTAATCTCTGATTGCTGACAACTTGATGATGAGGTCAGCATTATGACCTCTGTGTCAGAAGATACAATATAACGGGAATTCTGTTCAGCAGGAGATGAGCTGTATGAGAGGGGATGTCTGAGACTGTAAAAAAGTCCTGTCTTCAGAGCATTGTTAATAGTAGTTATAATAGTTAAAGTGAATAGTAAAATGTTATTTTCTTCATTTAATTACAGATTTTGGTAGACAGCGCACAACCCTAGTCCCAATCAGACACATAAAGTACACAAAAAATCCCACACAATACATTCATTTGTCCAACAAAGATCTGAAAGTAAATGTAACCAATGGCACTTATAAGGAACATTCGGGAATTTTTGTAAGATCCAGTTAAACAGATGGAGAAGCTTATTACCTTCCATTTCATGCCCGAAAAACTCGCTGTCATGCACGGAGATAAGCGAGTGGCTGAAGAGGGAGCTGAAGAGATAGAAGAGGGGAATGATGCGGTTCGAGTCCTCGAATGACATGGGAGAACCTCGTGAGATCAGCTGTAGCAGTGGAACCATGGAGCTGAGGGGAAGACACAGAAAGGGACTGAGGATGATGCACATAGTATAAATACATAAGCAGAAATAAGCTGTATGCAAGTATAGATATCTTTATACAAAAACACAAAGATTTTAATGTGCCAGTAATCATAACTGCATTCACTCACCCAGTGATCATTTTAGTTGTCATGGAAGTGATCAGGTGCCATATATGCCGAAGGAAACGTGCATTGAAAGCTAAACTGTAAAGAAGTCTGCAGGGAACAAATACAGAGATGAGACACATTAAAGTCAAACATTTAATTGAGAGAAAAGAGAATGAGTTAGAGAACTATTTCAATCAGATGACACAATCAGTGTGAAGAACAGTAAAAATTACTCTCCGCCAATCTGTCTGCCATGTGAGGATTGTTAACTTTGCTCCGTTACCCAGAGGACACAAGTAAAAGGAGGAAAAAAATAAATAAATGACACCGTTACCCAACATTTCCACATAGAATTTTCTTGGCCTTCCTCTACCCTTTTATACCTTGTGAGGGCCGAAAAGATATTAAATGAGCCATTAAGCTTTATTTAGGCGAGGCACCTTCCATTAGTAAACTAGTTGCTGGCGAGGGCGCCCAGCTCGGGTCATAAACAGCCCTCTGGCTTCCTGCTGGAGGCCCATTTAACTTAATGGCCAGGGGAGCAAGACAATAGAGGACAGAGGAGGAGGGGAAGCCTGGTCCTCACTGTGACCCCGCAGCGCCAGCATGCTTCCACACTCACAGAGAATTACATGATAACACTGAGGAGGGCCCACATACCATGCTATAGTCGCTTTGCACTCAACGGGCTATGGCACCAAGGTGTGACGCTGCTCTTTGTTCAAGTGTATGTGTGTTTGTGTATACTCCCAAATTGCATGGCTTTTCACACAGAGGGTAAGTACAGGTGACAATAATGTGGTAAGTAAGCTAAAAGGCTAAATAAAGTCATCCCTGCATATAATAGGCCCTTGTCTGTAGAGTGACAGTACTGACACCTATTAGGATGCTTCCCTTTTATAGGCCAGTGTCATGTATCCACAGTAGAGGAGAGGAGTAAAAGTCAACAGAGAAAAAAGAGCTAAGGAACACAAAGAGAAAAGAGGGCAGAGCGGGAAAAGGGAATTCTACCTTTGCTGAACTTTCTCATCTCAATGTCAATGCTCAAATTCCCATCACAGCATTCAATCTTCCAAAACCCATTCAAAATTTTCAAAATGGAAATGAGAGTCAGGGGCAGAGTGTCACACTACCCTCAGTATGGCTTGAAAAATGGTTTGAGTCGAGCGCACACCATCTGTCAGTGCAACAAGGCTCAGGAGAGAAGCAGAGAGTAGTGCTGTGGGCTCATAACAAGTGATGCGGGTGTTTGATTGAAATGGGAAACAAAGCACTAAATGCCAGCTGACATGCTGATTTACAGCCTGAGAGAACCCAAACCCCCATTTCAATCATGGAATGAACCACTAATAAACAAAGTCAAGACATCAAAAGGGTGTGTGTGTGTGTGTGTGTGTGTGTGTGTGTGTGTGTGTGTGTGTGTGTGTGTGCGTGTGTGTGTGAGACAGAGAAAAGCAGCTGGATGAATCATGCCTGGATCATTTCATTTTGCAGTAATGAAAGAATCTCTGTTCAGCAAAAAAACATTTTTTTAAAAATGCACAGCCATGCTCAGGTCAGATTTGATACCATGAAGACTGAACTGAGTTTCCACCTAAAAACAATGTGTTTTCTTGTATTAACACCATCAACATCGTTATATCATGACCAACACAAAAATCACAGCAAGTATTCAAAAGTAAATGATGGACCAAAGCTCATCTGGGCTCACGTTTATCACAGCGAGCCCCGTTAGCGACAGAGTGCTACACCGGGGGAAACCAAACCATCAAAGTGAAATTACACCAAATATCCAACTTTAAACAATTAAAGTCAACTTATAGCATACCCACCAGAACACACCCGGCCTGAGCAGAATTACTCAAATCCATCAAAAATCAATTTTTTTGTATAGCTTTTGAAAAAAAGCAGAGTGCAGATTCATGAGAGATTTTACATATTTATTAAAAAGGCAGTGTGCCTCCCAACTGGACAACTGGCCAGTCCCTCTTCTTTCTTTTTTTTGCTGTAAGAGCAGTAAATCAAGGCCGGGATGCAATTTGCTCCCCTTAGCCTCTTGTAAAGCTATCCCGTCCACTTCTGCAGTGATTAATCTTTCTCAGTGAGCTAATTATTTTGTACAGATATCCAATAATGATGGAAGACGAAGGGCAGGATTTATGGTAAAAGCGAAAGGAAGGAGGAAGCTGTAAAAAATTAAAGGAAACGATGTTGCACGGGGGGGGGGTTCGCAGGGATACGCTGAAATCCGTCGGTCAACCACTTGTAAACAACAGTGAAAAATTACAAACTGACCATCAGACTCCTGTTTTTAATCACAGAGGAAGCTTTACATATCCTGATATGCATGTATTTATGGTTATTGGTAAGCTACGGCCTTAACAGTGGGAGTAACAAAACAGATATCACAGTAAAGAAACCATTGCTAACATGATATGAATCTTCATACACACACATCCCCACCCACACATACAAATCAACTGGCTCCAATAATAATTAACTAGAGCAGGTTGACCAAGCATGAAGCTCAGTCTGGATCACTTCCCGTCAGTCAATGCACCGTCCAACCCCACCGCCCCACGCCACCTCTGACATCCTGGCCCTAATGTAATCAACCTGAGAAGGGGTAATTGCCTCATCCAGAACTGACAGCTTCCCCGACATCCCTGCTTCCTCTGCCGGCTGTAAATGCCAGGGGGTGCAGACCACAGATAACCGCTTGCTGCATTTCACTGTTATTTACATTACTGCTTACAGCACAGAAACACATACAGACACAGTTTTCCTCTCAATCATGTAGGTGTGTAAACAAGCTCTTTGAATGCAAGGCTGATCTCAACAGTAACTCTTAACTTTGTTATGGCCTGTGCTATTTCTGATGAATACACATTATGGTAAAGCCAAAATGTGTCTGTGCTGTTTTTGTAAAGGGCTTTGGGGTTTTCCAAAATTATTTTGTATCGTCAGAATTGTCGTATTCATACCTGACTTTTGGCACCATTAGGCGATGCTGCACCATAAGTGTGTGACAGATTGACGCCATCATTGTGAAAACCTCCTCGCTGGCTGAATCCCTCCACACCAGGTTCAACAGGGCATTAGTCTGCTGCTTGGTGTCCAGCTTGTGGACACACTCCTCGGTGATCAGCTGCACAGATATCCGACTATCATCCTGAGAGAGAAGGAAACGCGTGAGGGTTTGCTATGACAAACCAGCAAGTTTGTGTAATGGAGTAAAGAAATTAAGCCGGAGCATGTTATAGTTCATTATGGGGATGTGGTTAATTAACACCATGTTTTGATGTCAATTCATTTTGAATCACCCATTTTGTTTTGGCTTATTTATGATGTCTTACTCTTTTATGGAAAATGTGATGTTGCCATAGTAACATTGTGGCACAGAAGCCATGACAAAAGAAAAATTAGTTAATCATGTTTGGCTTAAATACGGAAGTTGCAGTAAAATTTGTGTTCCCCTCCTCTGATGTTTATCGGTTGGCTGATAAAGATCGGCCTTTCACAGATATATCCGTATCTGCGTCTGCGTTTGTATGCACCAATAATGAAAACTTTTATTTTACAGAATAAACATTGCAGAAAGAAGTGAATTTATGTTTACATATTATGTTAAAAATATATATTTTTCCATAATTCAAGTTCTATAAATTTGGCTGTATTTTCGTTTTCTTTTTATTCATGGTATTTATAATAATGTTTACGGTTAAACCATAAAATATCAAGCTTCAGTTATATTTCCTGTCATATGGTCTTGATAACGACATCTCAATCTCAACCATAACCAAATTATATATTTGTGTTCCTGCATCTACCCCCAAAAACCCCAAAAATTCACATCGGTCAGGCTCTAGTTTGTAAAGTTGCAAGTTGCAAGTTGCAAGAAAAATACTACTAAAGATAAACAACAACAATGAAATTATTTCTTTTCCTGGACCAATGACTAGGTAGAACTGTAACCGACAGTAAGGGTTGTCAATGCTTTGCCTTCACCGCAGGTAGTCGAGTCATGACTAATAAGAACCAATCAGGAAGCATGAGTGGGTGACTGCGTCATCATTTCCAAATGTCTCAGTGTTTACCACAATGCTCCCCCGGAGTTTTCAAACTAAACGTTTTTCCAAAAATCTTTGTTTTAGGAACTCCGGGGTAATGTGTACGGCAGGTGAAAATGTAGCAGCAGCGATGCTAATGCGTCTTGAAACAGATTCAGAAATCAAAAAAATTCTTTTAAGATCTGTTTATATTCTAGTCAATACCCAATCGACCAAATAAGATAAGGCCAAAAGCAAATTGGTACAATTGGTACTTACCAAACTGTACCCAAGTGTCCAAGTAAATGGATCATACCTGCATGGGTGCTGGATGGATGCCAGCATCATCCTCATCCTCAGAGTCGCTGCACACCTCAGGCCTGGTGCTGCTCTCCGACACAGGCAGCAGTGGCAGCAGTGTCTGCAGAGCCCGGAGGTACAGCAGCAGTCCCTCCTCTGATAGTGAGCCTGCCAACAAACACCCATCTTCATTACTGTACATAACAATAATATCTTCATCTGTATAAATCAGTCTCCTGATGAGATTATGCCTCAAACGAGACACTTGGTACAGGGAGTGTTGCAGTACAAACACTGGCGTATGTGCACACTTCTGTGCCACCCACCTAAGCAGTTCTCCCCCACAGAGAGGACAAAGTAAAAGAGCCACGGTGCCTGGCTCTGTGCTGCTGAGGATGAGCCGATGGTGGCCTGGAGGGAGCTCAGGAAGGCCTCGAATGGGAATGAGAGACGGAGGTCCGACAGCGCCGGGATAAAGAAGTGAAAGATCTGCTCGGTAAATGGTGCCGAGATGAACTCCTCGGTAAAGGCTGCAAATACAAACTGCCTACAAGACAATGGACAAGCGAAAAGTAGACAGGCATTGGTTAACACACTCAATACTGATAAAAAAAAACTTACACAAAATGCTGTTTGTTCATAAATGAATGAGCTGAGAGGGTGTGTTGTTCGAACATCACCCTGCTCTTCCTGCTTTGCGAGTACCCCAATATTGTCTCTCCAAACAGAGCTGCTTTGTGTGGCTCAGTCACACACATCTGGCAGGTTAAGTCAGATAATTAGCTGTCGGAGTCAGTGAGTACACAAGTTTCTCTCACTCCCGCCTTGCTTTTCTTCAAAGAAGAAAAGAAGTCTTCTTGTTGTTTGCTCTTAAGAATGTCTCAAACGGAGGGCAAACAGCCTGATATGCTGCACTCCGGAGAGCGAGCAAGTCTGGGGCATTTTATGGCTTGTTGTAAATTGGTCTCTGAAGCAATTACTGCTTCAACACTGACTGGAGGGGACAAAAACTGCTGTGGTTTGTCTGATCAGTTTAATGGATGAGTCCAAAAGAATTCACTGGGACAAACACTTTTCCTTCCTGCAAACTTGAGGCTATCTTTTCTCTGTACCTGAAAAACAGCTACTTGGGAGGTCAACAGACATTTGTAACTTGTGGTAAAGTGTTTCAGCAGAACCTTATGAACATGTAATTTGCAGACTTATTTGTGATACTCTATTTATTGTTAAAATGTGTGGAGAACTCGAAAAGGGTGATCAATGAGTGAATACCGGTTAGAATATGAAACTACCAGACTAGTGGCAGGAAAAAGTTAATCTGATGACACAAAAATCATTGTATTGTTCTAGTTCATACTGAATACACCATTCAAACATTCACAATGTATGTTGGAAAGAGTATGTGACCCCCGAGTCAGGAGTTAACAAACCTGGAGTCCAGTCAATAAAACAAGACTGGAGATCAGAGCTCCTTTGACTTATGAAAACACAAACATTTTGAGTTTGCTGTGCACAAGAAGCATCTTCTAATGTGAACGGTGCCTCACAGAAAAGGAGCTCTGAAGACTTCTCATCAAGAATGTTGATTTGCATAAAGTTGGAAATGGCTACAAAGTCATCTTAAAGTGTAAATCCACAGGGTTCACATTATTTTTCTTGCGACTGTATACATCTTTTCAACAGACCAGATCTGCCCCTCAGCAAATTAAAGACAAAAAACCATCATCAAGGGACCAACATTTTGCAACATGTCATATTCCTATATAATTATAAAATGAGATATGCATTTGGTAAATGCTATAGTTAAATTTTGATCACTGCCAAGCTCCTCCCACTACTTGTTGTAAAGGCCCTGATCACAAATGGTCACACTCTGATGCAGTACCTTGCGCCTGTTGTGCAGGAGGAGTAGGTAAAGTGCAGGGGTTTGAGGATGTGCTCCAACAATGTGCTTGCCAGAGGGATAGAGGGAGCGTCGCTGTACTCCAGACTGGAAGGGAGCCTGTGATTCACAAGAATGTACAGCGACCTGTAGTATCCTGAAAAGAAAACACAATTGGAAAAAAGATTCAAACAGTACGTTAGGCATTAAGATGATTTTAATTAACATCTAACACATTCACACTACAGCATCATTTACATTAAGGGTGACATATTATGCAAAAATCACTTTTTTTGGTGTTTATTCACATAAAAGTGGGTATCTGCCAGCCCACAAACTGTGAAAAAGACCACCCTGTCGTTTTTTTGTGGGCTGGCTAAACTCTACAGCCTGGCTCTTAACAACTGCTTCAGATTTCTCTCCCACTCTGATATCACAGTTTGACTGTTTTGGGGTAACCCCGTCTGCAATCTGAGAATCTCCACTTTTCTGTTGAAGGGGCGTGACATTTCCTACATATTTTGAAATCGGTTGACCAATCACAACAGACTGGGCCAGCTGGCCAATCAGAGCAGACTGGGGTTTATTGGGAGGAGGGGCTAAAACAAATCCAGGCGTTTAAGACAGCGGGTGAAAAGAGGAGCTGCAGGAATGGGCATGTAAACCTTTTCAAGTGGTCACCCAAATTAAAAGTATGAACCTGAATATGAGCATAATATGTCACCTTTAATATTCCTCAGCCATCAGAACTTTTCTCGGTGAGACTCCCCCTTTGCAACCAGAAGCAGTTTCAGCAAGGACAACCTACAACATCAACTGAAATCAGTAGTCACCTAGCTTTCATATTTTTACTTATAAAAGTAGCGCTGGCCAGTTTTCCTGGCTTATTAGGGCCAAAAGACAAGCTGCCTGCAGGAGATGTAGTGCTGACAATTAAACAAAATGTTTTGTCCTGTCAAGTATGAATAATCTTTCACAGTGCTGTTGAAAATGAGTCATACTTCTGGGAAAATGTAAATACAATCAGATGTACTTACTTACCTGTGAACAGCACTGTATAAACTCAAGCGCCAGTCAGAGCAGGAACTGCCCACAACAGATAAAAGTGCTCAAACACTTCAGATCAAATGATGCCGACACACGTTCAGCATCTATACACCCCCTTAATATATACAATGAGTAATAAGCCCATGAATTCCCTTGTCAACATACCTTTCTGTACCATATAGTGCAAAATCTGCTCGAGTATCGACGCTACATAATTAGCATCTGGAATAACAGGAAGATAGGTTCTCTCTGAAGAAAAAATGTCTAGCATCCGCATGGGAACCGTCACGTTTAAACTGTCGTCCTTGCAGTTCTGCAGGAGTCTGAGAGACAAAAGGAGGCATTAGTAACTCAGTGAAAAATGCTTCAAGCATCTACCAGCTAAAAGTGGCAATTCATATCAAGTTTCTAAGGACTATACCTGCAGCAGAAACCCAAGATACGCTTGATTTGAAACATGCATGTCTGCTTCTGTGGGCCCAGCAACAATTTCACAAACGGACTGTTGTGCTTCACCAGATTCTGGCACAACCATATCTTTATAAACAAACAAACAGAAACAATGTGTATTGGTTAAGGCCTCTGGTTAGAATTACTTAAATAGAATCAAAAACAATTTGTATCCTCACCAATCTATGGGCATCCACACTCTGTCTGTAAAAAAATATGAGTTGTCTTGATAAAAGGCAGAGACCAGGACCGTCCAAGACATGCTGAGCACCTCCTGCGTGCGTCTGGCT
Organism: Scophthalmus maximus; assembly: GCF_022379125.1. NCBI lineage: Eukaryota > Metazoa > Chordata > Actinopteri > Pleuronectiformes > Scophthalmidae > Scophthalmus > Scophthalmus maximus. The sequence continues at coordinate 759,172 of NC_061535.1, forward strand.
GACACACTCATCAAACCTGGCCCTCTGGAAGGAATACTGGAAGAAAATGTTTTAAGTGTTTGGATTATTGCAGACACTTTGTTTAAGCAGATTTGTTTGAAAATATCACAAACACTACAAATGTACAGTAAAATTAAACATGCGTAAACAAACTATTCAACAATTCATGAACTTCCCCGTTAAGACTAATAGGTCAACAGCTCAACAGGTAAGAAAACCATATGTTTAGTAGGGCTGGGTATTAAAAATAGATTCTCCGATTCATATCGACCTTAATTTCAAACATCCCATATCAAATCATAAAATCCTTGGATCAAACGTTTAATATATGCCATTTCCTGCTGTTGCGCGCTTGCTTGGCCGAGTGAGTCCAATTGCTCCATTTTTTTCATCGGAGTACTATGGCAAGCCAAAAGCACACATTACAGTACTTGAAGCACACCTACGACCTACTCTGCAGCACACCTACAACTGTGCTGCAGAGTTGTATTGTTGACATGTGTTGTGAGTGTGTGTGTGTCACGTTAAAGAAAGAGTGCATTCATGCAACTGCTTTGGGGTACATTTTTTATGTAAACATTTATATTTTCAATAATGCACGAGGTTAGAGAGATCCATCTTTGTACAATTTGCAGCATTGTTTTTGTTTTGTACCAGCGCTTTAGGTCCATGAAAAGCGCTTTAAAAATTAAATATATTATTATTATTATTCTGTCAAAATCTGTCATAACCAAGCAGAATTGGTATTGATACAAATATCTCTAAATCAATATCGAATCAGAAATCAAATCGATTCAGGCAATCAGTTGCGATACCCAGTCCTAATATTAAGAGATGTTGTTACCAAACAGCAAAATGTTTTACAATTAAACAGAAATAAGCATAGGTTTGATCTGTGATTATAAAAAATGACAGAGTCTGACATTTTTAGCGGCCTAGCCAAAAACACTAATCAGTTATTCAGAAAGTGTTGCCATTCATCAGCATTGCTAAAACATGGTAAGGGTCTTGTCGTGAGCCTGTGTGTGTATGACTAACAGTAACTGTCTGAAACAACATGAAACCCTTGGCTTGGTTTGACAATAAAGTAAAAAAGATCAATGTTTGTTTTTACACATTGTCACTTGCACAATTAAAAGACAAAAGAATTTTTGGGGCATTTTTATATCATTAGTACAGACAACAGAGAGATGACAGGAAAAGAGGGTAAAATAAGATCCCCAGTCTGAAACTGGGGACATTTCAGTCTCTATTTTGAGCCCAAAATAAATAGATAGACCCATTACTTTTCTGTACAGATATCTTCAGTTCTCCTCGTCATATCCACTCCTCAAAACAACATGGAGGAGTTTGGGCCGGAGAAAGACCAGCCATTAAAACAAACCATCCAATGGAGTTAACTTTTTTTTTTTTTTACTATTTACCGACAACTAACCCCTCTATGGGCAAAAATAGACTAAACTACTGTAATTCATTACTGTTAGGATGCCCCAATAAGTCTGTGAGAAGCCGCCAGTTAATCCAAATTGCTGCAGCACAAGTTCTGACAAGAACTAGAAAAAGAGATCATATTTCTCCAGTGTTAGCATCTCTGCATTGGCTTCCTGTAAAATTCAGAATAGAGTTTAAAATCCTGCTCCTCACCTACAAAGCCCTTACTAATCAGGCTCCATCATATCTAACAGAGCTCATAGTTCCGTATTATCCTAACAGACTGCTTCGCTCTGTAAACTCAGGACTGCTTGTGGTTCCCAGAGTCTGTAAAACTAGAATGGGAGGCAGAGCCTTCAGCCACCAGGCTCCTCTCCTCTGGTACCAGCTCCCAGTTTGTGTCAGGGAGGCAGACACCATCTCTACTTTTAAGGTTAGACTTAAAACCTTCTTCTTTGATAAATGTTATAGTTAGAGCTGCTCCTGTGTTTACTGAACCATCTACGTGTGGGAACTATTGGGTTTTCTCTGTAATATATTGTGAGGTCTCAACCTCATTATATAAAATGCCTTGAGACGAGGTATGTTGTGATTTGGAGCTATACAAATAATTTTTAAATCTTTACTGTCAAACAATGTATGCACTACTTTTTGTATTTTATTTATTTCTTTGTTTTTTTTTTACAGCAGTCACTGTTCCAAATCAGAGATGTGCATTCAAACAGAAGCACAATTCAGATTTCTAAAGTTACATACACTAATCCATTTCAATACATGTCTGCCACTGTGGAACCACCAACAGCTTCACAAACTGACTGTTGTGTTCTGAGTGCGAACAAATATCTGTGTAGTGCAACTAAGAATTTTCCCTGGTCGCGCCTGACATTTAGCTGGTCTGTCTGTGTGTAGCGCCATGTTCTTTTTCCACCAGCCTATAGCGAAGAAGAAAACCAAGGTCGGAGACAACCAGAGGCAGAGAAGGGCGGGCCTTGGTCTCTGATACTGGTATTCTTATTCACTGAATGTTGGTAGTTAGGGATGGTCATCGAAATCCGGTATTAAACGGGCCCCGGGGAAATATTATGAAAGACCGTAGAATCAATAAGCTCAAGGTGGCAGGAGCGGTGGCAGCATCGGCGCCAGCTCCCACTGCTTGTGACACTCAGACCTTCTACGTTAGGCGATGTGTCAGTGATTGAACCGGTCAAAAAATCGATGCTCGTTGCCACAAGTGTAACTAATATTTTGCAAGTAAAGGCAGTAACATGAGTGATCTGTGGAAATATTTAGTGAAAGTTAAAGTCAACTCTACTTCTGCTGGTCCCAGTCAGAGACAACAGCTGCAGCTTCTAGGAGGATGACTGAGGAGAGGGTGAATGAGTGACACCTCTCCGTGACCTGGTTCATAGAAAAAGAACTACAACCCTTTACAATAGTCTAACAGTCTGTCTGTACATATAGAGTTGTGTTATTTTATTTATTTGATGCGCTTTATGTTAGTCCCATCACTCAACACAGAACATCATGTACTTTATATTAGTTATTTGTTCAAAATAGAGCTGTTCAGTGTTCAACTATGTACTGTGTGTACAGTCTGAAAAACTAAACATTTCTTCTCCTCATTGCTTCAAGTCAGAAATAATAATAAAATGTATCACTGCTTATAATATCACCAAAGATAAGCTACCATTTACAAAATTTAGATCCCAAATCATCATCATGAAAAATCAACTTCATTCCTGTTTACAGTAATTTACATAATGTGTTAAGAAATTCCAAATTTATATGGGAACTGTCAAGAAAAAGGTATAATAGGTGTATTATTGTGGTGCCAAAAGGCGCAGCAAAAATCTTTGAATTAAAATGTTGTGTTGGTGCACACAAATGAAAAGGTAAGGCGCACCGGTGTAACCGATGTAAAAAGTTGGTCTGGAGCCCTGGTGTTTCAGCACACTATGACACAACCATATCTCTAAAAACACACAAACAGAAACCATTTTCAATTTCTGCAAAACCATCACAGGGTTTTATGCGAGTGCTGACACTCAGTGTCACTGGAAGTTATCAAGTCGGCACATCTCATCACAGATTCAAAGCCAACGTCCTTAAAGTAGTTACTTTCACTAATCTGTACTGACAGATTGGCTTTTTCCTTGCTCTTACCTTTCTCAATTTCAAAACCTGTTATTTGACTCAAGAACATCACAGGAAATTTCCAAAGTAGAACTCTCACCCCCTTCCATTTGGTTTGGAAGGGGGTGTTTTAGATCTAAAACCAATAGAATAGCTATATAATCCATATGAAAGAGGTCTGCATAGTTCTTGCAGACTTACTTGTCGTTTCAAATCCTGGTAGCCACGTATGTAGGACTGAATGATGATGGCATTCTTCAGACGTCTCCTTTCATCCTAAGTGATAGAAGAACACATCTTACTACAAGCACTTCTTCGTATGTATTTAAGAAGAATGAATTTAATTGTAAAAAGAAATCCTCCTCCAAGAAAGAAAGGATCTTTCAAAAAGGCACACAAAACAAATGCACGCAGTGACATTGATATGACTGTCCACGGCACAAACTTGGTTACCTCTCTTTTTCTTCTTTCTTCTTGAGTGCGGTGCAGCAGAGATGCTTTCTCCTCCTGAAAAACAACAACACAAGAACCAATAGGAACAATAAGTTACAAGGTTACAAAGTCACTGTGAAAGGTCAAACAACACTAACCTTTTTGCTCGCTCCTCCAAGTGATACCTTGGGTCTTGTCTTGAAATCTCCCTCAAAGCTAAACATTGTTAGATTTTTCCCATTGACTGATTCAGATGTTGCCGCTAATATCTGAAAGAGAAAGTGAAACGAATATAAACTCTGTAGTAGAGCAAACACTGAAACCAAGTGACAACATGACACAAAAATGTCCCGACGACGACTCGTGATTTTGCTCTAACTTGTAAACTATTAACTTCGGCTATAATTGTACACGGTGCTACGTTTTCAGTTAGTTATAAATGAGGGCAAATAAAACAGGCATGAACTTCAATGTGGGCCACTGTGCAACGATAAAACAGAAGTTTAACCTGAGCTACTTATCCGGCTGACAGCTTTAGTTTGGTTACAACAATGGTTAGCTAGCCGGTGAACTTAGCTAGCTAATGACTCAGCAGCTGTCAGGCAATAAACAACGCTGTTTACGTTGTTCGACTCCAAGCAACACTGGAGACGCCACATTAGGAAACATTTATTGATGACAAGTCGCACCACTGCCTCGCACATGTGTAAGTAGCATGATTTTGTTGACATTAGCACTGCAGCTAGCTAGCATAGCGGTGAAGCACCCACAAAGGCTGACTTTACGGGGGTGTCTTCCCATCCGCATGTCCCTTTTGACATCGCTCATGTAACAGGACACTCATCTGAGAACCGGGAATCAACAACCAGTGAATCTTTTACCTTTGACTTTTGAATTAAGGGGTGAAACAGACACAGTAACTCTGTGAAGGCAGTTTAGGTTAATCCAAACGTCAAGTCTTCTTTTCCTCCTCTCTCCAGACATCAACATATAACAGGGAACAGCCGGAATAACAGCATCCGTTTCCGGCCATTTCAGGCAGCTGATTGGACAAGAGTCATGTCAATAACGCAATAACGACTTCAAAGACTTAAACCCGCCTCTCAGCTAGATCCATTGAGAAGCTTCTGAGACCTGTGTGTATGTGTGTGTGTGGGGGGGTGTGTGTGTGTGTGTGTGTGCGCGCGCAGGTGTGTGTGTGTGTGCGTGTGTGTTGCAAGCAAGCTAGTTGTTTTATCCACCCCCCATCCCCCTCCCCTCCCCATATTGCTGCTAATGCACAGAAAAAATGATTACCACTTACTTTACATCTCCTGTTTACCCTGCACTGTTTGAGCCATCACATGTTGCACATTGTTGTATATATCCTATATACTTTTTAAAACCTGTTTAGATTGTGTATATTTTTCTTTTAGTTTTGTACATATTCTTGATTAGTCTTTCGGATCTTGTTTTGAATATTGCTGCTGGTGTCTCTGACAGCTACCAAACTAAATTCCGTTGCACAACTACGATGACAATAAATCCTCTTATGTATTATGCCTTTGTATGTGTGTGTGTGTGTGTGTGTGTACGTGCGTGTGTGTGTGTGTGTGTGTGTGTACGTGCGTGCGTGTGTGTGTGCGGAATGATCATAATTAATATATTATCGTTGGTGTTGTTGTAAATGTAATGGTTAAAAAGATGCTCTGCGGTGGTCAACAAATAGTGGTATGTAGGTCAAATCCGTCCATCCAAAAAAAAAACAGTCATATCAAATAAATATGATATGAATGTGTAGACATGAATTCAAATACAGCCCTCATGTTAAGTTTAACCAATGTGACCATGTAACAGATACACTTTAAATTATGTATATATGCAATACAACACACATTTCGTCAAATTTCTGGGTCCATTTTTGACAGATGAATGTTAACATCCTGTAAGTTGCTCACTAATAGGACAATGGTATAGTGCACCTCTTTTTGTAGTTACTCAAATTATGACATTTAGCCTTCGAAACAGCACCATGATCTCATTGATACACTTGCACACAGTTTTTCATGGAACCTGGCAGGTTGTTGCAAACATCTTGGAGAACTTGTTACAGGTCCTCTGTGGATTTAGGCTGCCTCACTGTCTTCTGTTTCTTCATGTCATCCCATGACTGACTCAATGATGTTGAGACCAAAACTCTGTGGGGGTCATACCATCTGTTGTAAGACTCCTTGTTCCTCCACGTGTTGCCAAAGACATATCTTAATGACTCTGGTTGATTGTGGTTGTTGTCATGCTGCTGAATACATTTAGTACTGATCAGATACCTCTGATGGTATTTTGTGTTGGATATTAATTAAAATGCCCAAAATGTTTGTACCATTTGGCCTCCTGAAAACAGTTTTCTCAAAGTGATAAGACATCAAAACGTTATGTGTTTTACAAATTGGACCAACACTGATCAGTGCGGGAAAAAAATGGTTCGTGATTACACATTAATGCTTTCCCTTGAATTTGAGGTTTATCTGTATATTCGGTAAATCAGGACTTTTTTAATTTCATCAATAAACGTACGTGCAAAAACGCTTTTGCTAGTCATGGATTTCATTGAGGTGTTAAGATCAGGCAAAGGCACAGAAAATTAATGGATGAACTCTTCACTTGAGTCATCAGGAATGGTTTATTTTGTGATGTATTTCAGTAGAGGGAGGTATCAATTTTTTATTTTGCCACATTGACACAGTATATCAGGTTTCACAAAACTCTATTTACACAGCGGAATCATAAACAAATAAATAAATACAACAATAAAAGGAAGTTGAATCACATTTATATTTGACAAAATAATCTTATCAAATGTACAAACTTCCATCTTTCATCTCACTTCTAGTCCTTCTCGCAAGTTCATTGTTGACCTTGTTAACAGACACACAAATCCCAATTATTTTCCCTAAATCTAGAAAAGCTGAGTTTTAATTTCAGAAAAAATTTTCATCTTAAAAATGTATGCCATCCCCATGGGGTGATCACAGGCCAGCCAGCCAAAACCACATTTCCTGCTGAAAAAGGACTGCAACTGTTCTTGTGTTAATATCTTATTGAACTGCATTATGGGCGAGTGTTCAAGCTGCATAACTTTAGCGCTGCACTCAATACTGTGCATCATCTTCATTGATGAACTGAGTTGTGCTGGAATGATTATTTTCACATTCTAATATGAAATAATGTCTGGACATGTTCATCTCCTCACAGTCCTTAATTACCTGCAACGTACCTCATGGCTCATTCTTTGGATAAACTTTATCATTGGAGGGAATGATACCGGAATGATACAGTCGAGGACAGTTAACTGACATATAAGAGTTAACATTTGGTACCCATTTTACAATAACAATTAGCTAACAATGCCCATTTCAGATTTTGAACAAATTTTATGTTTTTGTTACTACAGGCAGCAATGGAAGTGAAGGGAGATCGCTGAAAAACTCTGGCTTAGTGTATAATATAGTTCAAGGGCTATTTTATTCTTTAAATGTTCTTTATTTTCCATTCTTATTGCCGCCTCAGATTTAAGTCTTTTCATTCTGTGCTATATTTCATGCATATGGAAATTAATCTTATTGTGTTATAATTTGTGATAGTAACATATTACTATTCTGATTTTTTTACAGACTTTTACAGAGTCTAGCTTGATTTCCAAGCATGTACATTAGTTTTCAAAGTATTACATGTTTTACACACAAAGTGAAGAGTATGGTGGTTATCATAGAGGGAGTACTTATGTTTCTTAAGGTGTTGTTGTTTGACCCCATGAAAAAATCTGATCTTTGACGCTTAATTATCTTAATCAGTTTTTATATACGTTCACATGTCTAATAAAATGTAAGTCAACCATAGCTTCCTATAGACTTTGTAAATTAGAAAGTTGTTTATCTTTAAGTTTATATGTTACAGGTAAAAATATTTAGACCTGGAACCTCTTTTTTTATGATTTTCCTGTCTTTGATATTTTTTGGTTTACTTGTACTTTTTATGTTTGGTATTTTCCTCACATTTTTTTGTATTATAGTTCATAGCAATGACTTCAGAGTGGGCAAAGAAAAGCTGTAATAATATAATTATTATTTATTCTTTATTTTTATTCTTTTCTTTTTTCATTTATATTTCATAGGATGCTTCTTCTTCTTCTATTTGTATTTAATGTTATCATCACCATCATTATTGTTGCAGCCTTTAGTTTGTCAACAAACTGATGACTTATTTGATTGGGCTCTTCATTGGCTGAACGAATAAGGCTTTAAAAGCATGAGCACGAGGCACAGGCAAATGGTTTCATCAATAAGATCTGATTGGACCTATGTATAAATCTGAGAGCTTACCGTGTTGAAGGGGACGTGGGTAGCCCACACTCTTCTCTCTATTCACAGTGTGCTGATAACACGTCCGAGATATTGACTTTTGCAAACTTTGAGATGTGGATGTCACTTTCAGTCTTCTATTGTAGCTGTAGATAATTGTCTCATATTGACATTGACATTACATTTTTTTCTCTGACAGTAATGAGGCAGCCTGTGGGACGAATCAGACATAAATGTTTCCTAAAGCAGTTTCACACATTTCATGGAAGCGTCCATTTGTGCCAATTCAGCCGAACACATTTGTTGCATTAAAAGAGACAGTGCAGGTCCCTTTAAATTGCCTTTTCATAATGAACACATTTACCGAACGTAATTAATATATAAGCTGTCCCGATTTGTCATTTTGATTTGTATTTTAGTTAATTGTGAAAGTAATTACGGAGCAAATTAACAGCTTTCAGGAAAGACGAGGGTTTTAGGGTCCGGTTCCATCTTGGGCGCCTTATTCATTTGCTCTCCCCTATGTGATGAAAAGGAGCGATAAATCTGCTGATCGGTGAAGGCCAATACTAAATGGCTCCATATTTCACCGCTGCTTTAATAGAAATATTCATGCGAGGCCCCTTAATGAAATTAAACCCGAGGTGGGGACAAGGCGCTGGTCGGGCGCGTGGCTATCAAGAGTCCGGCTGTTGTTATAATAATAATCATGCAGATGGTTGATAAAATCGTTTAATCGATGAGAAAACTGCAAAATAAGACTCCCCCTTTGGCGGCTCAGTTCTGCCGCATGTCCAGAGGTGAGGCTGTTTATTTAGCCCTTTCCAATACCATAATAATTCTGACATTGCTGCCACACTCTCTCCGCCTTTCATGTGATCTTCCCAAGTGGATGCGTTTTATTCATCGTTATGACTTAGAGCAAATATTAAACAAACAAACAGATATACATTTGCGTAAAAAAAAATAATTCTCACTCCAGGAACACATGGGGACAAAGTGATAAAAGATTGGAGACCCCTCAGTCTAATAGCTGTCACACCAAGCGTCACTGTACCATTCCCTTACTAAAATTGGTTTGGATGTTTGGTGGCAGAAGTGGGCTGCATTAGTGGATTGACTCACTCCCCCTTGTCTTCCTCTCTCTTTCTTTTTGTCCACGTTTCCATGCAACCCCACGTCCCAACCCACATCAATCTCACCGTTATCATTCTGTAATTGGTCATGATCATCAAGGGCCACAATTAAATGGCGATCCTTTACTTGGATACTACCCGGTGACTTGTTGATTTCCCCCGAGCAAATAAACGTCCCGCGCAGCGCGGTTAGCTGATGAATTGACAAAAACTAATCAGCTTTATTGGTAGACAGGTTAAGGGCAACGGGGTGTCAATAATTCTCATTTCGACCTCCGCTTCCATTAACTTTAAGTGGCTTATTAGACCGAAGTCACCAGGAGCCACGGGCCTATTACAGCCCTCGCCTTATCACACTTCAAGAGTTTCAATTACAAATAATTTTGCTGCTCGTTGTTCACACGTTGTGTCTAAATTTGACCTTATTTGATAGCTGCCCATGGCTTTATGGATATTTGGCCATATTGTTTTTAATATGAAAAATATCAACGATATTATCATTATACACGGGCACACATTTCATTTTTTTTTTTTTTTTTGTTGGTGATAATTTAGCTTTTCTTTGTACGGAAGTCCATAAGCAAAAGACTAAAAAAAGAAAACCTTTTTCGCTGATGATCATATCAGAAGCAGTGAGGGTGTAACCTGATTGATTTGACTCTATGCGGCTCCATTAGAACGAGTCCGTGTCCCCCCCGGGTTAGGGGGGCGACAGAAGGAGGGCTTTTACTTAAATTTCCCTGTTGGCCTCTCAGGGTGCCCCGGCTCAAAATGTTCATTTTTGCGCATGATGTCTTTCTGTTGTAACAGCTTATATTTTTAAATTTACATTCCTAGATTCAATAAGCGAATATAGCACCGTATAGTCTGTTTTCTATTCGAAACAATACTCGTTTGTTGAGTATTGTCATTTGATATTTCATCGTGTTTTTCTTTCCTGTTTAGCTTAAAGTTTGACAAAATGTGTATTAAACCATCTCCTATCCTGAGATGGACCGTGACGCAGGAACAAGAGAGGGCATCTCCTGTGTCAGCAAGAGGAGGTCATCAACATCTGGAGAATAAATAATTAGATTAGGTTTTGATTAAAAGAAAGAGGAAGATAAAAAAAATCCAATCTTACACAATTTACAATGTTATGATTAATAACGCAGAATAAAACAACAATGCACAGAAATGTGCAGCACACTTAATTAAAAACGAATGAATGCATCCTTTATTATTAGTCACATTGAACCCAAATTCATATTGCTGTATACAGTAAGAAAAAAACCACATCGTTTTAAAAAATCTGATTTTATTTGAAACTTTTTTTTTCTGTTACGGCAATATTTTATGAAAGCAAAAACGCAACCAAGACCATGCTTTACCGTGATTACAGCAGAGTGGCGTTGTTGGGTCCGATACAGAGTTTGGGACAGCCCCCTGTCAGACGGCTGCACCAATCGCCTCCATCTGACGGGGACTAAGTGTCACACAGAGCTTCACTCTCACACTCCGGTCCTCATCATAACTTTGGAGAGGTGGGAAAACGCCACTGACTTCTCTGTCGTTCACCAGCAGCCGAGGCGACAAGGACGTGCACCGGGAGCCCAATGGAGAAGTCCAAAAACTTTCGCATTGACGCGCTTTTAGCAGTCGATACACCCAAGGTGCAGACCTCTCCGCTTGCGCTTGTGACTTCCCTGTCCTCCTCCTCCATCCCGTCGTCCGGAAGCGTGGCGGCCCCGGAGCTGAGCGCCGAGGCTTTGCGCGCCGAAACGCCGTCTCCGCCGAGGATTTCCACTTGCGGGCTGATCCCTAAACCAGGTTTCCTCAACAGTCCTCACAGCATGGTTGGATTACATCCGCAGAGTACCGCAGGGATCCCGGCGCAGGCTCTCTACGGCCACCCCATGTATACCTACTCGGCTGCTGCCCTAGGCCAACACCCTGCCCTGTCCTACTCCTATCCACACAGCTCCCATCACCACCACCACCACACCAGTGATCCCATCAAACTGACAGCCAGCAGCTTCCAGCTGGACCACTGGCTCCGGGTCTCCACAGCCGGGATGATGCTGCCCAAAATGTCTGACTTTAATTGTGAGTAGCTGTTTTTATTACAGGATGTTATGATAAATATATATCCTTTTAAAAAAAAAAATCCAAATAAATCTTAATACAACCAAATAGACACAGTCTTATCTTAAACAGAACGTCAAAAAAGTCAGGTTTATGCATTGCAATTTTTCTAACAAATATGAACAAAAAATAGCTCTAAAAATAATGTAGGTCTGGATACTGCTATTTTAACTCATCGTATGCTGAGCTAAGAAAGGTTGGCATGGTATTCGTAATCCATTTCAACAGAAAGTCGGTTTGGAGAGTTTTGGTGCATTAAATCTATCAGATATTAAGATGGTCTGAATGAACAGGCTGTCACGGTGTGCTGGCTTTTCTGAGAGGAACTAAAATTGACAGATAATGGACAGTGGGAAAGTAGCAGATGAGTGTGAAACCCACAGTCGACATGCTGTTTGCTCACTAGATACTGCCTTCTTGTTTCCGCTCGTTTTAACAGATTTGTTCAAAACGCAGTGGCAAATAGCTTCTCTGTGGACATATTCACATGTGGACTACTTTAGTTGCCTAAAGAGGAAGCCCAGAGACGTGGGAAATGACACCATAACAGTAGCGGGCTGGCAATATTGTCCAAATGTTATTATCATTTCTTGCCATAAACCGGCATCGACCGTGTGGTCATTATTGAACCCAGATTACTGGGGTGAAACTTCAATGAAAATATGCAGCTGATGTTGTTTTCTTATTCTTGCAGCTCAGGCGCAGTCCGGCTTACTTGGCAAGTGCAGAAGACCCAGAACTGCGTTCACAAGTCAGCAGCTGCTGGAGCTGGAGCATCAGTTCAAACTGAACAAGTATCTGTCGCGACCGAAGCGCTTTGAAGTGGCCACGTCCCTCATGCTGACAGAAACACAGGTACGTGATGGATGCACCCACGGGCTTCTGTTAAACGTTCGGTTCGGTCCCATACACCCTACATTTAAAAAAGTGGTTTTAATATGAAAAATACGTGAAAAATAAATTGAAACAAAAACAAGTGAGAAATGCAGTGAAACCCAATTTTCATCTCACTTGTTTCTGAAAAATCCCATAGGTAGTCATCAAGGGTATTTAAATTGCAATGGGAAATGCCTGTTGAGTCATGTATTGTTTTGCTTATACAAGGGATTTAAAAGAATAAACTCATAACATTAAATGTAATAACATTGTAGACATGATTTCAATGCAGGATAATTTTACCACCTTTAGGGGCCATTGTCAGGTGGATTGGTCACCTTTACGCAAACTTTACGCATAATAACGCCATTATAGGGCCTTGTAGGATGCACATTCTTCTTTCACAGCGCGTGATTAAATCAAATAAACTAAAAAAAACAATTATCTTTTCTCCAGGTCAAAATCTGGTTCCAGAACAGACGAATGAAGTGGAAAAGAAGTAAGAAGGCCAAAGAGCAGGCCGCCCAGGAGGCCGACAAGCAAAAAGGCAGTAAGAGTGGCCAGGAGAAATCGGACGAACAGTCGGACTATCACAGCAAGACAGACTCAAAAAACGGCAGAATAAGAGACTTCAGGGACAGTGACGACGACGAAGGTGAGAATTTCCTGTACAACTCGTCAGACTGCTCATCGGATGAAGAGAGGAATCACACCAGTGACATAAGTCCACAGCCTTGAAGCGTGAGAAGAAGAAGAAGAAGGAGGACGGTCTCCATTTATAATGACTGTGAGGGATTCTCGCTATAAAATGCAGTTGCATGAAATCCAACCTCTAATCATCTACATGGAATAAATTAGCATTTTTTTGTTATGAAAAGAATAAAAGTTTTGGTCAAAAATGAATGGACCTCATGTCCGAATAAACAAGCAATAAAGACTGTATAGGTTATTATAACTCAAACATCTTTCAGCACTCGGCTGTTGGCAAACTGTGATATAGGCTATTGCATGATTCATACGCAAAAACGCTGTAAACTGAATCAGGACGTTACAATTTTTGATTTTTTGTGTTTGATTCCTATAGCCCACACCGCCAATAGTCCGCTGCCATTTGTCTCTTGGCCCTATTTTGTTCTTCGTGGTGTTATACTTCTGTAATGTGTCATGTCACGCTGAAAAAAAAAGTTATGTTTATTTTTCTATACTGTATTTATAAAATGGTCATACCAGTGCATGCTAAATTATTATTTAGCGTCTCTCTCGGTGGAATCAATGTGAAATAAAATGTTTTTATAAAAAACTCAGTTGGTATTTTGGCACAAGCCTTATTTATTATTATTATTTATTAATTATATCTAGTCCCTTGATTTACGATGTAGGCAGAGTTTCAGGCGGAATGCGGACAAAAGGCGTGTGTTTTTCTCCTTGCTCTGACAGGTGGGGTCATGGGAATTACTGTTAATAGCGCTGTCGGATCTGTGCAAACGTGCAGTGAGAGCAAACAGCGAGTAGGCAGGCAGACGGAGGAAACATTTCACACCACACTAGCAATGGGCTCGTATTAATAAAGCCTTTAAGTGGCCGGTTAAGCGACAGCGTGGCTGCTCAGGCACTATTTTCAGGACTGAAATCATCCCCACCACATTCTCAACCACCACAAATATTAAAAATATTATATTTCTAATTCATAGAGAGAGATTTAAATATTACTATAAGAAATTATGCCCATTCGTTTCGTTTATTTTATTTTTTTAATTGGTGCATATTAGAGTATATTCGAATTGCCCTTTTGGGGAGAAAGTCAGAAACAAGATCGAAACATGACCTGGTCAGACCTCCCTTTCCTTGTAACTGAAAATAACTAATAATTTAAAAATACCACAATTATTAACATGATAAAGATTGATATAATAAATAACACATCGATGAATTTGCCATTGTACAATATCTAAAAATGTGAACCAAACATCCCATCAGCATCACTTCCCTACTACACAAAACATTTACTTACCTGGGCTATGTTATCACCTGCCATATAAAGCAAATATTAAATTTGATACAATCTTCTTTCAACCATTAACCATTTATTGAATAATCTTATGATGAAATTGAGAAATGTCTCTCAATGTGACTGAGCTATGGGCACGATTTAATAAACCACTTGTACATGTGCTTACTCTGTGCAACAGTTTCTTTCCAGAGAACACAGTGCACTAAATGGTCTCCCTTGTTATCATTGTTCCCGCAGGCATCCGGTTAAACTATAGCAGGGGTTGACTGATCATGTGCCATTTGTAACAGGATTACTGAGGGATCTGCTGGTTATCTTCAGCTGTTTGCTTTAGCAGACTAAATCAGAGTTCAGCTGAGGGTCAAGCCCAACCAGGTAAAGCTGAAGGCAACTCTCTGGCTCTCAGCTGAAGATAATGGCCAGTGTATGGACTGCACAGTGAGCCTGTTGATCCCATTATCTCGACTTTTTAACTGGGATGTTTTCCTCAAAGAATTTCCAAATTCTTACCACTTGTCCTCGCCTTGATGGAGGGAGCACCGAGTCATACCTGTTTTTAAAACACCTCCTAACTCCCCACGACTTGGAGCTTACAGTGTGGTTTGTGGACTGGCAGAGGACATTTCCTCTGGTTGACATTGGTGGCCCATTCCCGACCTCAGACTGACACAATACCGCACCAATGGAGCTAATTAATAGGAGCAAGTATCAAATGTAACATAATGACTCTGCTATGCTAGCCACGCGGGCAGATACCGGTGTCAGCGGGCAAACAGAAAAGGCTTGACTCAAGGCCCCGGGTCATTTCGTTAGGGCGTGAAAACACTGAATGAACGATGCCACCGTCCCTCTATTCTAACTGCTCTTGGTTATTTCACACTCACAGTGGCCAAGTGGAACTATCAACAGTAAAATGATAAGAACACTCACAAACCTTGTGTTTATGGCTGAAAAAGTCTCTATTATAATGTGCTTTATTTTGTGTAAGAGTGTAAATAGACCCAGTAAAGACAAGAAGAATGGTTCCAGGTGCCTGAACCTTGTGATATTAACTATTGCTGCAAACTGCCTCCATGAGGGCAGTCTCAGAAAAAAACCTTTAGGATAAAGTAGAGAGAAAATCTTTTTCTCTACAAATATATCAAAGCTTTAGGCAAAATGTCTGATTTGCTGAGGCTTTTATGACTAATGTAAAATTAATTGTGTAAACATTTCTTAAACTACACATACAACAAATTTAGAAGAGAAATAGTTTTTGTTATTTCACCCTTGTTTTATTAACAAATATAAAATCACCATGAAGGATGTATCTGGGAGATGAATATGCGATGCATTGAAATTATAAAATATTCAAAGCATTGCCATCGAATTATCACTAAACTCATTGGTAATTTAATGTATAATACTTTAGCGTTTGAAAGCATATTTGAAATCCACCATACTTAAAAACCTTCACAGAAAAAAATGATGCACAGAGACTCCTAAAAGCAAAAACAAAGATTTAATATCAAAATCATATTCTTTTTTAAAAACAAACTGTAGGATTCTGTTTTGGATTAAGAGGTATTTCATTCAAACAAGCCTTCTTGTGTTGCACAGTTCTGGTTTAAACTACGTCTGTTGTGTTTTACAGTTTGAGCGTGGCCTCTTTGGCCTCCATGGCCTTGGTGGCGACCTGGGCGCGCTCTGACAGCATCGCTGCTTGCTCAGCTGGTCCCTGTGACTGGGCATTCTTCAGCAGGAAGTGGCTGATGAAAAGCTTCAAGCCCTCCCGCAGCATTCCGAGATTGGGAATTCCTGAAATCCTGGCGGACGGAAAAACAATGAGGGACATTGATGTTCAGATGTTCACATTGTTCAAAGCAGTAAAGAGGAGTGGTTTTACAAGATGTGGGCCAATGGAGGTTAACATTGCTGAACTGTTAAAATACTTTTTTGCCATGCTAGCAGTGTGGCTCTGTGGTAGGCAATTTTTGTCTCCATCATTTTCACTGAAATATATCACCAACTATTTGATGTATTGCCATGGCATTTTATAAAGAACACAGAAGATGAGACCTTATTGTAACCCAGGTCATGTAATGAAATTAATAAATCAAAATGTAAACAGTTCCCATGGTTGAGATTTTGGTTGTGTCCCGATCTCTCCTTTAACGCCACAATGAGTTTCACATTAGTGGTTTGATTGAAAAGTCTTAACACATTCTAGGTGAAGCCTCACAGTGCTGCTAGCATGGCTGTAGAATGGACTTTTCTATTGTTGGGTCTTATTTTGAGTGAATGCAAAATGAAGCTCACCTTCCAAATATGCTGGCTAGATCCTCTGACTCAGTTTCTTTTAGTAGTTTAGTCAGCACTTGACGCAAGAAGCGAACTGAGGGCTTATCTAGCTCTCCAAACTCTATTACCTACACAGAAAAAACAGACATGAGTAATTAGCTTGATTTAATTGACTGACATTATCAGATAAACTAAAGTGATGTAATGAAAGCCTCAGGCTACACGTCTCTCACTTTAAGTATGGAGAGTGAGAGGCACTTTCTCTGGAGGAAGCGGGCGACCAGCTGGACCAGATTGTTGAAGGTCCTGCAGGGAAGGTTGGAAAGCTCCCTGAACTTGTCCCATAGGCTGAACTGGAAAGTCATCTAGGAGAACATAGGACAATCAAACGGAGGGATTCTATGACAACACAGAGCGACACAGAGCACAAAGATAAATAAATAAAAAACAGTAAAAGAAACTATAAAAACATCAACAAGTATCGTCCCTGCGCAGGTAATCCTCTCTTTCCGAACCAGTTTACATGAGAAAAGCAAACTTTCCCACCAGCCAGAGTTTGAGCTCTTTGATGAGGACAATGGTCATCAGATTCTGATACAGACCTGTGGTCTACGTGGCAGCAGAGTAGGAAGTGTGGTTTTGCCCCCATTGTTTGTCCTAACAGTTTGGGTCAAATAATGTAAGAGGTGAGAGACTCCCACACTGCAGAGGTGAACTGCAGGGCACAGGCAGGTCACACACAGATTAAGCGACTGGGTGGTCACTCACACACTCTCTCTCAAACACGCACGCGCACACACACACACGCACGCACGCACGCACACGTGCGCACACACACACACGCACGCACGTACACGTGCGCGCACAACTCCTGATGTTACTATTATCGGTGGAGCAGACAGTGAAATAGAGGGCTACTAAGGCAAGAAATAATAAAAATTACTGAACCTAAAATTAATTGATGTTACCTTTAATTAGATTGAATGACTAAAGAAACTATTATTATTCAAAGTACCTTTAATATAAATTTGATTGAAATGTTTTTTTTAAATAATGTATTAATTTTATATAATACTATACAAAAACTTTACTGATTTCAAGGTTATAAAAACTGTCCAGGGAAACTGTTTGTTGCATATACTAATTTGATTGTTTGTGGTTGTAGTCCATTAAGCTTTTGTGGAACTGGGGCAGGTTTATTTAATAATGTTAAGTGCAGGAGAATTTCATTTGGTTGTGTTTATTTGCAAGCTTGTATGTGAATTAAGTGAGGGAAATGTTTTTGTGTTAAGATTTAAGAGTACCTGGAAGCGGCGATCTTGGGAGCAGAATTTTTCTCCCAGTACAGCGTAGAAGGCATTAAAGGATTTCTCCTGCAGACAGCAGTCCATCAGAACGTGCACAATCTCTCTCTCCTGCTTATCCTTCAGTCCCATCCTTCACACAGAACAAAAAAAGCCTTTGTAACTTGGAAATGAAAATTGCTACAATGGTCAACCAACTTAACAAAGACAGAGACACGAGCTATGTCGAACCTCAGCAGTTTCTCAAATGCATCCAGGTAATCTTCGCTGGTCATAAGAACGCAGAAGATGTTTCTCCTTACTTCAGTGTTCATCCGCTGTTTCCTAGCCAGCTCTAAGACTTTGGCACTAAACTGAGACAAATAAAGTTGTGACAGTTTTATTTAAAGTGATAGATGTCGCTATGGCCATAGACACAGTTCCATAATTTGACTCTACCTGTCCTTCAGCGGTACACTGTTTTGTGGTTGTGTTCCCTGGTTCGTTAATCATGGGTGCTCCGCTCCACGAGGAGCCGACTATCCACCAGCGGCCGACATGCTCTGCAGCCAGGAGACTGTCCAGAGAGACCCTCAGTTTCATGTCTTTGCCTCCTGCGCTGCGGTGGATCTGAGTTACACACATGCACAAACGATCAGTCACAAGTGTACTTAGGAGGCAAACAGCAGTTAAAAATATTTACGCAGGACACTTGCAATCCTGAGGTTGATAACTGGTAAGGCAGCCATGAACATGATCAGGCTGAAAGCATTAGCAACTGTCTGGACTCTGACTCTGGATAGGTGGTACTCTGAAGCCACCTAGTGGTACAGGTGGAAGCTGCCGAATACAAGAGTATCAGTACACAAAAATGAGGTTCACATTTAAAATCTAAATCTATTTCCAATAACATAGGGAGGTAAGATTATTTCAAACCAAAAAAGGTCATCTTGTAAAAATCGCCCACCAGAGTCCTCTGCAACTTTCTATGTCTCTCCACGAGCTCAGGATCATAGCCTGGGATCTTGCGCATATCGTTGTTCTTCAAAGCCAGCATGGTCTCCAACATGAAACGCACCTGAGGACAAGTTCACAATTCATTTAATGTACGATTAACTTCCAAAAAGGACACATGAGAAATCAAGGACACAATAGATAGATTTGAGGTATTAGAATGTCTGATAAATGAACTAATTCCCTACCCTGGTTTGATCCTGAAACTTCGATCCCAAATCGCTGGCCTTGCGTTGGGCCTCCAAGATGAGTTCTTTCAAAGCCAGTGCGTCATCCTTCCTCAGGGCGAAGCCGACATTTCTCAGCACAGAAAGAACTAGTTCAATGTCTTTCTCTGTAAACGCTGCCACTAAAAGTTTTAGGATGTCGAAGATGAGGAGGGAGTGCACAACCTGGAAGTTATAGAGGTGAGCAACGATGGCCACCAGGTTGTTGCACTCTTTGCCTTCACTTGGGTTCTTGTACAACTCATCAAACCTCCGCACAACAATCTCTAGAAAATGTGCCCCCACCTGGAAATTGATGACATGTGCACAGTTCAGATTCATTGTGCAGTTTGATTTATGAATACATCTCGATGACATGTGATGAATATCTGTTTTACATGAGCCCACAAAGGTTGTCAGAGAGCTAAATCAAACCCAATGGACTTTAGGCTAGCAAAGTTATTGCGTCCCCAGATAGCAATTAAATAATGGCGAGTACAATGTTGTCAAAAAAGGAATAGTTTGCGTTTCAGAAACTCCTCAAACCCTGTCCTATTTTGGAAAAGTCAGCTGATGACAGTCGCTAGTTCAACTGATGATCCACTGCAATCTCATTTGCCAGGATGAAGAAAACAATCTAATTACATAACCAAAGCCAGTCAGTCAAAAATAATTTTCCAATAAATTATAGGGGTATCAGATAACAAGGGCAACTAATCCCATAGGAAAAAAAGGGTCAAATGAATAATCAAAAAGTTTTTTCCCAAATCAGTGGTTACAGTTTCCTTCATCTCCTACTTAGTGACATAAATCAATTACTAGAATAAACTACAAAATGCTTATAAAAAATACAATAGACCAATATCAATCTGGTGTGCATTTGTGTGCCTTTATTTACCTAACCATTAGCACAACACACAAGCATGCACACACCTGACTCCTGTTGTTACTACTATCAGTGGAGCAGACAGAATTAGAGGTCTACTAAAGGGAAATATCTCCAGAAACTAAAAGCTAAAACATAAAAAAATGTGTATGAGCTCAAGAGCAAGTGGCTGTCTTTACCTCCAGGCCGACGGCATGATGGAGGACGCTGACCATCAGGACGTGCTCCATCAGGAGTCTGTCGGGCATCAGCGCCGGCGTGACGCAGGCTGCCAGCAGCACCTCTGTCAGGGTGTCATTCATATCCTTCCTGCTGCAGCTCATGTACAGCTCCTCCAGCTGACCACTGATAGAGGCCATGTTGGGCTCGCTCAGCCTGAAATAGTATTAAAGGTGAATCATTACTTTTAAAATGACTTCTCTGGTAATTCAATCAGATCTCAAACAGAATCCATTGGTTATTCTGACGAATAATAATCAATTTTCATCAATATACATCAACATCTATTAATATTTGAATAGCAATCTCTCTCTTCCAAACTCTCTTTAGTCTCTTAAGGTGTCGACGAGTGATGTTTACAAACTACACTTGCAGTGCTGTGTGGTGCGGTCTGCACCATTTTTGGTTTTTGATTTACAGAGCCAGGGCTGAGCCGAAAACCCAGATTTTTTCCCGGTGCACCCACAGAACCTAAATCTACTGGACAGTGGGGAAATATTCGCAGATTTTTACAAAACATGTATTGCGAATTACTTACTGCCCATCTAACAGAAAAGTAATTACCAACAACTTTGATAATCAAATAACCATTGAAGACAATCATTTGGCATCTAATAGAGGAATTATTAATAATTAAAATGTAGTTCTGTGGTGAGACTTACCTGTTGAGCAGGCCCTTCACATTCCTCTTTAGTTTTTCGAGCTCAGCTTTGCGTTTGTCATTTCCTGTGTTACGTAAGTGAGGTGGCACATATTTTCCAGTTGTAGAGGTGACCTAGACAACAGAGGATTTAAACATTGATCTGATATGGTATATATTGCCTTAAAGATGTCAATGCTATGACAGGAATGAAACATATGTTTGTCCACTCACTGTTTCTGTCTCTGGTTCTGATATCTTTGTGTCAGGAGTGTCTGCTTCTCTCTCCGTTTCCCCTTCATTTTCATCACTCTTGTCAATGTCACCTTCCATTTCTTCCTCCTCCTCCTCTACTTCCTCCTCATCAACCATTTCATCATCACCATCATCCTCCTCCTCCTCATTTTCACCATCAAATGAAGCCAAATCTTCATCGCTGCCTTCACTGGCCATCTGATCTTCAGGTTCTTCATCATCATCGGACAACTGAGAGTCATTGTCATCAAGCTTTTCAAAGTTTGCTTTGGCCATGTCCATGTCATCATCGTTATCGTACACTCCTGCAGCTGATGTGCCAGGGTCAAGCAAGCCAAGGATGTAATCCAGTCCATCAGCCACAAAGGACTGTGGGAGACTTTTTTTGTTTTTCCTTTTGTTTAATCCCAGGCGGCGCTCCAGCTTCTTTATCTCTCGGTCCTCTTGTTCATTTGCCTCCATGAGTGCCATCTTTCTTGATTCTTGAAGCTTATTCACTTTCTTGCCTTTCTTGGCGGATGATGGCATCTTATGGTTACCTGACCTTTCTTTAGGAGCAGTAGCAGCCTGGCTTGCGTCTGTTTTTGACAGGTCTTTACTTGCTTTCTCCATTTTTTTCTTCTCCTTTTTCTCCCGTGGCTGTTTCTCACCTGGCATTGCCGAGGTTTCACCTTCACCTGGGGGTAAACTGAGGACCTTGTAACCCTCGTAATGACTTTTCATTTTGGCTTTCTTAATTTTTCGCTTTTCTCGGCGTAGCTCCTTTCTGCTTTTCTTTTTTACAAATCTCAACCCATGGTCATGCTCCGCTCCTTCTGTGCTACTTTTGCTTTTAACGAATTCGTCCACTGCCACTATGTATTTCTGTAACGTTGCATTCGCCTTCTTCTTCTTCTTCTTGCTGTTCTGCTTCAATTCCCCCTTCATCTCTAAACAAAAAAAAATGAACTGAGATAGTGACGATAAGCGGGATAACGTTAAACTCAACCTGCTATCTGTCTTAAAAAAACTCACGGTTGGTCGGTTTAGACAACGAGCTGACTAAAATTCGGGTTTGAAACAACCAAAAAAGATGCACGAAATGAAAGCTGTCGCCTATTTAAAACATAGAACTACCGGCACATGTATCTCCATGAGGATATCGTTGATGTGACCCATAAACACGTGACCATTTACTTCCGTGGTACGTCACAGAGCTGGCGCCGGCTAATGACGTCCTTTATTTTGGGGCGGTTTTTTTTACAGGACGGAGCTGCTTATCTTCCATGTAAACTGTCTTTTCACCAGTCAGGGTAAATCCGGTGCCTAGAGTACGAGCTAGCATGTAGCGAGTCTGTAGCCTTTTCTTGTATTTGCAATATGAAGAATGGAAGAAGACGATGTGACTATCAGAGAGCAGAATTTCCACAGCCAAGTTCGAGAGTACATCGTAAGTAACGCACGGAGCGGCTAGCCAAGGCTAGCAGGCTAACAACGTCCTCCACTGCACACCGACGTCAACGCTAGCTAGCGTTAGCATCAGTGGGTAGTTTTGACTCGACAACATTTATGAAGCTTAAAACATGTGATATTTAACGTACGGTTAATTCATTTGTTATGCTAATCTTGTTTTACATTACAAGGTAATGTGTGAACGTGCCAATCAAAGCTGGCATACTTAAACGTTAGCTGCCATTAACCAGTTGATTTCAGTCGTTGAACTTAGCTTACGTTTTTTTTTGTGGATATTTAGAAATACACCTGCCTGCTAAAAGATATTTAAATTGGAATGAAAAAACACACCCCACTGCTCAGCAATACAGTGCACTCGAGAGAGGAGACATTTGTTTCGTATGCTTTATAATATTGTAATATCCTGCATGCTTTTTCTGCGCATATGGTTTTATATGCGGAAAATGACATCTTCTATCAAAGCCTGACTCAGACCATATCATCTGGTGAAAATACTACACTTTAGAACCTAACGTGAAGCAGATTTTTTTTTATTTTAATTGAATCTGTTTATGAACATTTCTACCACTAACATTACAACTAGGAGACGATGGTTTGTTTGCAATGGGGGTTTAGTGAGTTTGAAGTTAGTTTCATGTCTTGTTTTCATAGTTTTTATGAGATTCAACGATTGGGGTTTTTGTAAAAACGTTCTAAATTTCACGATGAGTTCATGTGGTTGGATGATTATATTTATCTAGCTTGAGACAGGACACAGGAGAGGATTCATATTTTTATTTGCATTTTAATAGACTGTATAAGGAGTTATGTTTGTGTCTAACAAAGCGTTCAAATGCAGCTTTGCATTTGGTGTCATACAGGTCCTTGTTGGTTGGCCACTTGTAAGCTGTTACTGTTGAAACCATATTGTTTTTAGAGAGACTCGATGTCTTGTCGTTATTTAAAAAGACAACTCTGAAGTTCTAGGTGGGACACTTTGACTGCAGTAGGTCTTGTTTATTATTTCATGCAGACACTTTTGAAAAATAGAAACCATTAAATGTCTCACAAGCAGGCAATTTCAACATCTCAGCTTCAGCTTGCACATTTTGTCACAAGCTTGTCTCCTCATCTACCTCTCAGTATCCCATATCAATATTCTTCAGTTTGCATGATGTTCTAATGTCACTGTGTCATTTAACCCTAATGTGCACGGTGAGTCAGTTTATGGATGGATTTCCACAGGCACCAGTGGATTGATGTTTGTTGTTGTGCTTGATTATATTTGCAGTCTATTCTGGGTTAAGTTTAAAGATAGTAAAAATGACTCAGTGGCAAAGTGGCGTGCTCTTAATAGACCATAGATGTGGGAAAGTCTTCCACTCTGGGACTGACTGAAAAATGTTTGCACAAAACACAGAAAAACCATGTTACTGTGAGTAAACTGGTTAAGGCAGTGTAAATACATGTGGTCAAACAACATTATCAGCCTGTCACATGTTGTGTTAAACCAAATGCAAAGTGCTATGTTACAGCCTGGGCAGCATTCAGGTTTCTTTAAAACTGAAATTAAATTATTGTCATTACCTTCTCTCTTTTCTATTGTTCTCTGTATGACTCAGAATTTCCGAGGGAAAACAGGGTATTATCAAGGCTAGTGTCCGTGGTGTTCACAGGTGTGCTTGAAACGTACTGTTATCTTCCCCCAGACTGTTGTGTCTTTGTGTGTCTGCCATTTTATCAGCTCCGTGCACCTGATTGCGTGTTGTTCTGGGTTTGCCCCTTTTTGGTAAGAAATTATGCTTGAGCCAATGTCATCACAGAGTTCGTAGCTTGGAAATGAATAACTCTTTCATTTGGAAGGCGACTGCAACTGATAAGAAACTGATTTTTCCACAGCTGTCCAATAACACTACATAGGTCCCCAGATTGACTGGGGAGCATTGGTATTTCAAAAAAAAAGTTGGTTCTCTCTGTCTGGAATGTGCACCATCTGCCTGGTGTTTGGCTGAGTCATTTTATAATCCCAGCTCAGCCATGATGAGCTTTTGCAATGTTTACAGGGTGCAATGTGCTGAAGTGAGCTTCTAACATTAGTTACATCCAAGTGTCACAGTAGACGGGGAGAATCTGGAATGTGATCTTTCTGTAAGACCATCCTGCTTGTTTTGAGCCTGTTATTACCTAATAAATTCCCTGCACTAGAAATGTCTGTACCACTTTGATTTTAGCATTGGCTAAATTAGTGTCATTGGAGGTTGGGAAACAGTGAAACATTGTGTTTTTTTGTTCTATACCCAAATAAGTGGATAATAGTTAACTGTACTGCCTACTAGTGTTGCAACTAACGATTATTTTCATTATTGATTGATCTGCAGATTAATCAATTAGTTGTTTGGTCTATTAAATGGTGAAAAATGTTTATCATATTTCCCAAACCCCAAAATGATGTTTTGCTTTGTCCACAAACCAAATATATTTAGTTTACTGTCATAGAGTAGGAAAGAAAAAGGAAAAACTTCACATTTAAAAAGCTTGACTTTTATTTGATTAGATTTTTTTAGAAAAATTACCTGAGCCATTTATCAAATTAGCTGGCGATTAATTTAGTAGTCGATTACTAATCGACTAATTGTTGCAGCTCTACTGCTGACTATACTTTTGCCATAGAGGAAATATTCCCATTTTGCATGTTAACTGTGGTCCCACAGTTATTTTCAGCAAACATTTATATATACAATACCAAAAGACAAGATATTCTTTTCCACCCCAGTAAGACACATGGAGGGACGCACAGGTTAGCAAGTACATTTTATACACGATAGACAGTCAAATGGTTGGGTGATCTACTTCACACAGTCGCTGTCCACAGCTGTCTATGTTTCAGAAAATGCATTATAGATGCTACTTTTACACTCAAGTGACATTTAATCTACCTGCTCTTGACCAGTCAGACTGTTGGTCATGGGAAAACACAGAGGCGACAATATTCCCAGATGACTGGGATCATGATTTAAGTTCTCATTGGTATCAATTTGTATCAATTTGTGTAACAGATTTTGGGCTAAACCAAAGTCTTTAAGACATATAATCTGAGAGTACCGCACAAAGGTATATGTTTGTTATAATAAACAATTTATAGGGCCTGCATAATTATTCTTAGCCCATGGTATGGGACATAACAGGAAATGAAGAATACAGGTTTGGAATATTCTGTTGATCACTGGGTGCTTATTCATCTTCAGTCATGTCAAATCTCATACTAATATTCTGCTTATGCTGTCGTTTCAGATTTGTTTCCTCCTGTTTGCAGTCCTCTACATTGTGTCCTACTGCATCATAACCAGATACAAGAGGAAGAGTGGTAAGTGTTTCTTCAGAATATGATCTCTCACTCTGTGGGAACAGCAATCTGCAAGTGCCTCAGGAGTGAGACTGTCACACGTCTAAGGATCACTTTTAATATATAGACAGCACAAATGTGTCTGTGGTGCAACTATTTTCACAGCTAACATTGTAGAAGTTTGGTTATCTCTGTTCATGCTGTGTTTGTGCTGTGTTTGTGCACAGAAAGAGCTCATCATTGTGTATAGACTGAAAGGAAGTAAATGCCAAGAATGTGTTAGGTGTATATATAAGCGTCCTCACTCACAAGTGAGCTCTGGATCTGTGTTAACTGTAACCGCCCAAAATTGCTTTTAGGGCTGTGGCAGCATGAATTCAATGTGCTACATTATGACAGTTAAGCTTACTGTTAGTGAAAGAGGCAGTTAGTGATTTTAATCCAATACACTTTTTGTAAAAATCAGAAAATATTTACTCGCGGTCCACTAGGTGTCGATTCTGTGTTGGCTCTTTAAATTGAAAACCAAAACATTTTTACGAACCGCAACTCACAACACTGTGTGTGCAGTTTGTAAACATCACTCCCTGACACCTTAAGAGATGTGCTAATGAATGACTCAGGTGTTTTGGCCTTGTGGTTAGTGCGTTGGTCTCCCATACCCAAGGCTGCGGGTCAGTGGCTTGGTCAGTGCAATAAAATCATCAACAATAACAAAGAGAGAGACACGAGCTTTCTCCAAAATCGCTATCTGCCCCTTTAAGCACTGACACTGATCTTCTGTACCAAGTTACGAAGCAGAAACACGGAGAGGAAAACAAGAAGGCCTGAGTGGGAATAAACAGATTTTTATGTTCCCAGAACAAATCTAGTATGTCAAGGTCACCTGAGCTTCCCTTCCCCCATTTTGAAAGTAGATCAATTTGCACCACAAATTCAATCTGGGGTTCTATTTGTTGTTGTTATATTTTATGAAAGGTTCTCTGTCACTTTCTACTTTATAATTGTCCAAGTAGCAATACATTGTTTTCAAAACAACTAAAGATGGGGAAAACAGTTTCCTATAAGATTGGCAACCTGCTTCAGATTATTAAAATATGATGAAAGTGTTCAAAGAGATACCTAAAACTGTCCAAAAGAACAGCTCATACCTATGTGACTGCATTGAATAAACAAAAGTCCCATCTTGAGCAGAGATGTGCCTGTGTTTGATTCTGCTTTACAACATTACCACCATGAACCAATCAGATTTGAAATAAAAACAAAACAAAACAAAACACTTTTATTTTTCTGATTCAATTATCTTTCCTCACTGATGCCGCTCCCTCTCTGCATCCAGTCTGTAGCTCCCTCGACCATCGGCTCTCTCTCTCGTTCTCTTGGTGCAGGATGAGGAAACTGAACTGTGTTCTGCACTGAACCGCGACAACATGAAGCTCTCATGACTGACTGATTACGACAGATGAGAATTGGGCAGCGCATGACAATTAAATGCTTAGTTATCAATATTTTTCCTATAAAAATTCTTACACCCTTAAAATCAAAAGGACTTTGCGACCCCCCCTGTTGAGCTTGGGCAACACCTAGTGGGGGTCGGGCCCCCCCGGTTGGTAACCACTGTCCTCTTGTACAACCGTCTCTACATCCTGAGCCACAGCCGCCAGAGAAAATGAGATCTTCTGTGTTCATCAAACAGTCGTTTTGTACGTTTGAATCAAGATGATAATCACCACCACCATCATCATCATCATCATCATGTGGGATAACCATCTGAATCAGGAAGTGTTGGTACAAAGATCTGATTACTGGGGAGTCACAGCAAGTGTCCTGGACCTGCAATAATGACTTCACAGTTCCTTTCTCGCTTCTGCCCTAGGAAAAATAATAATAATAATAACAATGTTGTGTTCCTCTCATTTCTGTCTTGGTTATAATATGATGTATAAAACGCGGACCATGCACAGTTCATTAGCTTAGCCAGTGTCCCACCATGTGACTAAAGTGGTTTGGTTTCTTCTACAGATGACCATGAGGATGAAGATGCTGTTGTCAACAGAATATCGTGAGTAAAATTAGATCGGAGCTGTCTTTTTCACAGGACATTTTTCACAGGTGCTGTTGAGTTAAATAACTTTTCAGGTTTACTAGTTGCTTTTTGTTTTTGTTCGAAGTAAGCAAACATAAGTAAAGAAAGTTAGTGAGCTCCTCTAAGAAGGATCATTCTTATTATTTGAATGATATGTTACTGATTAGAGCTGAAATAATTGTTTGCTCATTAGAAAATCAATCAGATGCTATTTTGATACCAGATTAATAATTTAAGTCATGTTTGCTAGAAACAATTTAAAACATTTTCATGTTCCAGTATATCATTAGGAAATTTTGACTGGTAATTTTCACAATTTCCTTTCATTCTACAGACCAAACTATTAATTGATTTTAATAACAAAATACTAAGCAACATTTTAACTGATAAAAGTAATTATTAGCTGCTATCATTAAAAATGAATTGCATGAATTTAATTTTTTTTAAATGCACTAACGCACTGATTACTGTGGTTGAAATCTTAATTTCCTCAAGAAATGAAAAAATGAATCATTGAAATATAATTACCACTAATTCTTTCAATGTGTTACTTAAGCCAGAGGAGTGGTGGCAAGTATCACATATCTCTCATGGTGGAATTACATGTCTCACTCCTTTTTTAAGTCCAGCTGAGGAAAATGACTCTCAGGGAGCAGCAGAATAACGGAAAGCATTTCAGATTAATTTGATTATTTATGGATATGGTGACGTGCCGCCCCACTGAGGACCACTGAGCAGATGGTCACTCCCCTGGGCCCAATCCAGAAACCCACAGCATAGGAATCTGTACAAGTTGCAGGCTGCAGAATTACTGCCAGTCCACGTCCTTTGTTCCAGGAAAGGGAGAAGGGGTGAATAAGTGAGGAGTAGAAAGATGATTGAAAGAATAGATTGACATTGAGCCTGCTGGCAGTAAAATCCAGTGCTATTTAAGTGGTCACTCAATAGGTTTAATCCAGACTTGCTATTGCTTATTAATTCCTATCACACTGTAACTCAAGTGACTCTGTCGTAATATAATACAACCCAAAATGAATCCTTCATTAACCAAGTACCCAAGCTTGTAACATATAATGGGATTTGAAAAATATTATTTTTTTACTACCTTCTTGCGATTCTGCGTGTTTTATCTTGTGTGTGTGTGTGTGTGTGTGTGTGTGTGTGTGTGTGTGTGTGTGTGTGTGTGTGTGTGTGTGTGTGTGTGTGTGTGTGTGTGTGTGTGTGTGTGTGTGTGTGTGTGTGTGTGTGTGTGTGTGTGTGTGTGTGTGTGTGTGTGTGTGTGTGTGTGTGTGTGTGATTCTATTTGCAGATTGTACTTGTGCACCTTCACCCTGGCAGTGTCGGGTGGTGCCGTCTTCCTACTGCCTTTCTCAATCATTAGTAATGAGATCCTCCTCTCCTTCCCCAAAAACTATTACATCCAGTGGCTCAATGGCTCCCTCATCCATGGTCAGTAGATCACACATGTTTTTTATTTTTAGTTTGATGAACTAATTTTATTAACTTTATACTCTTATGTCAAATGCAATAGCTGTGGTGATTAACATAATTTACAAATTGTGACTAGTGCCCACATCAATGTTGGTTAAAGAAACAGTTGTATGTCGATGGAGGTAATATTTATTTTATTTTGAAGAGTTTCAAAGAGGGATTTTGTGCAAAAACTTATGGTAACATGTGGTTAGCTAACCCTTCTCAGTTTGTGCTGTTACACTAATGTTTTGCTATTGTATGTAAAACATATAATCATAATGATAAATAAAACACACCATCATTTTTACTCTTGGAAAGAATAGATGCATTAGTGTTGTTTTAAGCTTTAGGTGTTTACTATACTATAGAAACTGGATTTAAATTATTGATTAATAGATGTGGGTGTGCAGAGCTTTTGAATCTTCTTGACTTACCATTTTATCTTCTTAGTTTAATAAACAGAGATACCCCTCAACATGTTTTAGTACAACCTTCATGTGTTGTTGTCACTGTTGCTCATAATCAGGCTTTTAAAAGGATAGTTGATTCTTGTAACAATTTAAATAATGTAATTCAAGCATTTTAGGGCAAAATAGTTTTCACAAAAAATCTCTGTATATGTAATATTACTGAATATTGCCATATAGATATTTACCTGTAATACATTACATCACATTCATTTAGCAGACGCTTTTGTCCTTAGCGACTTACAATAACTGCATTCAACCATAAAGATATTACCCAAAGGTGCAAGACTCAATACAGTACATAAACCTTTGTCGAATAGGCAAAAACAGCTTCAAGTGCTCATTTTAGATTTATTTTTCGATTTCTATCCTATTTTTCTACTGTCAGGATAGACTGAAAATATTTTGGAAAACCAGAGAAACAAGAACAAAGACGGTAATGTCCATTTGTGTCTATACAGTGAATTTTATACTTTCACAACATGAAATGTTACCACACTTATAGAATCTTGTAGAATGAATACTACTTGTGATAAATGATGCATGCAACAAATTAAGTAGATATTTTTTTTTACTCAAATTTTCCCTCATTAAACCCAAAAGTTAGAGTCAATCTGTTTAATTTTCAATATCACCACTTAACAGATCATTTCATTTCTTTTGTGTCACTATCGCCAATGTACACTGACTTCATCGACACAGTGGTGTTCTTAAGCCTGTTGGGTGTTTCCACATCCACCAGGGGGCATCAGAGACGTAGACATTTCTAGAGAGACTCCTACCAGATACAACCCCGTGTTGGCGCCTCCAATCCCACTTTATAACAATATTCAAGGGAAAGCATCAAAGTCTCGAAAAATGTGCTTGTGGACTTAGAGCATTACAAAAGTCAATCTTACATTAAAAAGAAAACTGCCACCTTATATAATGTAGGGTTTGTGTGTAAGATTAAATTAGTGAATTCATGCGTTTGGTTTTTGCAGGTCTCTGGAATCTGGTGTCACTGTTCTCCAACCTTTGCCTCTTCGTCCTGATGCCTTTTGCTTATTTCTTCCTGGAGTCTGAGGGATTTGCGGGATCAAAAAAGGTACATTTCCTCAATTCTTAACTGTAATATATATATTTATATATTTATATTTTTTATTTGTGTTTATTTTCTTGTGTGCATGACTACCAAGACACTGCAAAATAACAAACTAAGGTCCGAAAAATGAGACCTTAAAAATGAAATGAAAGGAACCCTGTTTTTTTTTGTGCTTTTTTCCTGTCGCCGTATTTCTATGATTTGCTATTCAGGCAGCAGCAGCAGGTGCCTAGTCCTTGCCCTCTTCCTGACTCACGCCACTGACCGTAACTGCCACCGCAGAAAGCTCATTAACCATGAAAGTCTGAATCTGGTCTTCGCCCAGTGCCACATCCTGACAAACCCTTCCAATAAGGCCATAGGCTGCAAACGCTTCAACACTGCTGCATCGACCCCACTGATTTAAAGCCTGATTCCTTGTCACCCCCTCCCCAGCCCCCTAAAATAAAACTTCAAAAGGACAGGCTAATAATCGAGTTGTAAGGCTCAGCGAACTTCCTCGTTTAATTGATTACCAAAAAAAAAAGAGGCTGGGGGCTCGTGTTCCAAAAGTCCATAAAGTTGCAGCAACATGACAGCACAATAGAGCCTCGCAAAATGGAGGGGGAAAGATTTACTTTTAATACACCTCTATCCTGTGTCACAGTTTGAAACCTCTCTGGTTTATGTCCCTCCTGGCAAAAACACATAAAAATTAGTCTGTACTGTAGTGTATAGGCAGTTCTTTTCTTCCTCAGCTCCACTAATTTGTTTCGGTTGGATTTCTTCTACAGAGGGCAGGTCCTGATGTGTAGGCAGCAGGATAAGGGCCTCTTTCACATTTCTCGTTTTTGTTCTTTTTTTATTTTAGTGTGACTGTTTCTCGCTACTGCTCTTCCATAAATTTGCTTAGAGGAAGCACTGTTCAATGTTGAGCTGCACGTCGAGGGATATATTGTGTGTACTAAGGAAGGGGTGGAGGTGACACTCCTGTTGCAGCTTAGAAAAAACAAGCGGCCTGCAGAGTCAATCATGTGGCCGACAGCAAGGGTAATGTAAAACGCAGATCTTAGTATTCATAATGTGATGTTATCCCTTTCCCCAATAAAACATTAGACCACAATGTCATAAGATTTAACGTGGCATTTTAACCTCCCCGGCTAATGTTATGGCACTACAAGGTCCTTTTGACTGCGGAAATGAAGTGAATGATGAATTTCACTACTAACATTGCGTGTCAGGCTTTTCATGTGGCTGTGTTTACTTTTGACGATGTACTAAAAGACGCCACCAGAATAAAGATGGAAATGTGGATTTTTTTTTTTTGAATGTTAACTGTTCAGCTCTTCAGAGGCTCTGTCACCTGAATGATTAATAGTTTACCAAATTGTCCAAATTGTGGATGAATCGAAGTGACTTAGGGCTTTGATGTCAAATGTTATGATCTAGCTTTATTTGTTGCTGTAAAATGTCTCCCATTTTACTGCTGTGTTCTGAAATCTTTACAAAAAAGCTGCATCACTGAGGCCACTAAAGGTCCATGTGTAGTTCAGGTTTTTAGGTTCTGATCATGTTTAACAAAACTCTTTGCCATAATGTATTTCTGCCTTTGAATCTTGCATATGTATATGTAGCAGTATTCTACATGTATTACTTCTCGGTGTTGGGTGTTTTAAGTGCATTGTTATAGATAAAAATGTGTCAATTTTCGATAATGTCCCGCTTAAGGATTTCTGTCACGTATCTGTTATGTTGTCTCCGCACCACCAGTAGATGGCATTATATTGATGAGAGCAATCTGTGTTATTGAGATGATCAGCATCTCTTCACGAACACTGTGTACAGCACAAGCCTTTTTTCACTTACATTTGTATGAAGGCACATACATCGTTTTAGTTATCATACACGGCAAGTACACCTTGAAGATATATTTAATCAGAAACAATGAGATCGAACTAAAAAAAAAAGTTCTTGCAGGTCTATCTCTAATCCTACTGTCTTACTGATGTTCATTATCACTTGCCAAATTTTTGTAAATTTTTGTGGAATAAAATTATTTTTTTATATTCTTAAAACATTTTAGGGATTTCCCCAGACATTTATTTTTGGGTGAAGAAACCACATAAGTTGTGTGAAGTATGCTTTGCAGTGAATAGGGTCTTACCCACAGTATTGAAATGTGTTTGATCCTGAAACGAGTTGGAATGAGTCTGACCCCCTGACTGACCCAGAGAAGGGCCAACAGGTTTCATCTGGTAGTTAAAGAAACTCCTCATCAATCTCATCCTAAGCTCTAACCCGCCGATGATGAGAAGTGTGTTTATTGTGGAGGGAAAGGGGGGGAGAGGGGGGAAGAGAGAGAGAGAGAGAGAGAAAACGTCTCGCCAAGCAAACCCGCATGGTGTTACTAAGATACTCCTCTTTGTTGGAGCTCCACAATGGGGGGCTGGATATTTATTTCAAATCTCCTGCACATGCAGACATTTTTCCCAGGCCTTCTTTCGGGCAGGACCAGCCAGAGAATATAAAGTGGTGTTTACATACTTTCCTTTAAGGTCACAATGTCTCCCCTAAAGCTGCCTGTTACAATGTTCGTTCCCATGGCAACATATTAGTTTGAGCTGGGAATTTAAAAAAGGACAAGCGAGTTGCTCAGGATTTTTCCCCTCCTCTCGTGACTCAGTTTTCTGAACTAAGCAATAAGTTCTGAGACTCTACACCAGATTTTTATTTGTTTTTACTGATTTTAAAGACAACAAGGACTCTGCTTGTCTTCTATCATTTGAGTGGAGTTACTCCCTTAAATACGGGCAGAGAACTATGTAGATAGGCTATTCGGGGGTGACCTCTCTGTAATCAGAACATGCTGTCGTCAGTGTAAGATGGCAAATAAAACTTGAGGGAACATTTGATGCCAGCACAGATGCAGAATGGCCTTTTCAAAAGAGTTTCCATTCATCACAATATTACTGAAAATTGCCCCCTACACACACCCCTGGGGTTTGAACAAAACGATGTGATGCAGATCATTTCCCATGCTCTCTTGTCATTGGTCCGTATTAAGTTTTATTAAGAGTCTTTAGAAG
Organism: Scophthalmus maximus; assembly: GCF_022379125.1. Classification (NCBI taxonomy): domain Eukaryota; kingdom Metazoa; phylum Chordata; class Actinopteri; order Pleuronectiformes; family Scophthalmidae; genus Scophthalmus; species Scophthalmus maximus. The sequence goes on from NC_061535.1 coordinate 793,384, forward strand.
TTAATTCTGTGACTTCACAGAGTGTCCCTCTCCTCTGCTTTCTGTCTTTGACACGGCCATTGCAATGCGGCCGACTGGTTGAAGGATACACTAATAAGGTCCTGGGCATCTGGCATGTCTTTAGCAAAGAGGGCAGTCTTCTTCTGCTGGGGAGCAAAAAAGGGCCCTGCCCCCTCCCTTGCTTATTACACTCTTCGCCCTTGTTAGGGGTGGGCGATTTTATACCGTGGATGATCTTAATTTGGTTTATTATCTGCTTTTCAAAGGAATCATACAGATCGTGCTGAAGTTTCTGCAACACTTTTGTTAAAGAAAACTGCACGTGCAAAAATTTCAACCAACAGATATTATTTATTTATTAGATAAATTCATATTGTGTGCTGCCAATTTAAGAAATTAACGCATTTGTGTTTGATGAATCTTCGCTATTCCCAATCCTAAGGAGAGATCTGTGTGTGTGTCTCGGAGCCTGCCCACTGCAGGGGGAATGTTCAGCTCTCACTGTCTGACACACGCAGCACAGACAGAGACAGACCGGCTGTTTCGTGTAGCGATATCGCAGAGTGAACCGGTCGAAAGTCTGGTTGTACTTCACCAAATCGATGGAGACAACGCTCTTTGCCAAAAGTGTAACAAATGTGTTTTGCAAGTAAAGGTGGAAACAAGCGATCTGTAGAAGCATTTAGTGAAAGTGAAAGTACACTCTACTATTGCTGGTCAAAGTCAGACCGGATCTGTTATTTTTTTAATACATTTTATTGTTATTTGTCTTTTTCTGACATGAAACACTCACTTGTTTTTTTGTTCTTTTTGGCTCACTTGTTTTAAAAAGAATCGTGATTCAGATCGTGGATTTCGATTCCCCAATAGATCGGCATACGATCTTTTGGCCAGATCACCCATCCCTATGTCTACTATTACATTTGGCTTCCATTGGTGAACTCTTGCTGGATTCACCACTCGCCATACAACATCAGAGACAGTGGTAGATTGTGCATTATTTTTTTCTGCAGCATATAGGTTAGACGCTAAATTGGGTGGATTTGGAGGTTGATGTACTTGGCTGCTTGTCTGTCTGTCTGTCTGTCTGTATGTGTGTATGTTTGTGCATGTGTACACGTGAATTCATGCATGTTTCCTTTGGTTGGGCATATGAAGCGGTTATTTTCCTATCTGGCCACTACATGCATTTCTTGGAAGTCTCCCCAGTGTGAGGATCGGGGGATGCTGAATATTTCAGAGCTGCTATATTTAGAGGTAGTTACACATTTAGAACGGCAAAAATAGAAACTTTCAGCAGGCGCTCTGAATGCCAAGGAACAGGTCTTTTTCATTTTCCCCTCCCTTCATCATTTGTCAGTTTTATCTTTGATCAGTGATGATAGCTTGGTTGGATTATCTTATTTTTATACCACCCTTTTTTTCAAAGCTCACAATTGCTTGTCCTTCCCTTTGTGCTGGGGAACAAATGACTTGCAAGAATAGATTAGGATGGACAGACATTTCAGTGTGCAATGTCATGCATGTGGCTGGACCAGTGAAATCAATCAGGCCTCTCAGTTCAGTGTCCTTTTTTCTCTCATTCGGTCAAACCATGTGTGACACTGGATTGCTCTTCCAGCTAGGCAGGAACCAGGGATGATAGTAAGGGAGGTGACAAGCATTGCCTTTGCCCTAAATGATCTGAATGGATAATGATTTGAGTCTTATAAATGATTGAGCGACCTATCTAAAGGGAATACACCTTCAACATGGCATGGGCAGCTTGTTAAGGTGGACTGGTGCACTTGAGCAGAGGCACGTCCTGCCTGTGACTTCTGCTTGTCCCGATGCATCCTTAAGAGAGCGTGTGTGGGACGTGGCTGAAGTCCCTGAAAGCATTCCTCTCTCACCTCTCTTACCTCAGGGGAATGAGATGCGCTCAGACGTTGACTCCTCTCCTCCACCAATCTCTCTCTGTTGCTCTCTCTATAGCTCACCATCCCTCTTTTTTATTTTGTGTTGTTGAGTGTTTTCCCCACTGCCTATTTGAGTTGGGCTGTGAGATGGTTGATTGCTCAATCCATCTGTGAGTGTATAAAAGAGTATGTTGTAGTCAGCAAAATCTATGTCCACATCAGATTTTAGGTTTATTTTTAACATAATGATATTCATAATAAATGGATTAACGGCACATATACTTACATGGTTCCCTTAAGATATATTCTCACTGATATATTTACGATTATTATTTCTTCTTCATGATATATTAGGTATTTTTAGGTTTATTTAATAGGTTCTATAGGTCCCATTGACATGCTCTAACGTTACCTGTCGAGAGGCTGCAGTGTCCACATTGGCCACACTGGGGCACTCCAGACCCTGCCCACTTTCCTCTCTGTTGTGCTAGAAAATTCTACTCTCACTCACTGAGGCTTTTCCAGAATATCATTGTAAGAGAAGACGAAAGGGATGTACAGAACAAGTGATTGCTGATAGCGAAATTATGCTACATTGGATTTTCTATCCCTGACAATGAATGGAATTAGATGAAATCAATATAACAATGTCCAAAGTATGGACTGAATGGGTCAGTGATCATTTTAGACCGAATTTACCGAATGTGTCTTTTAGTCGTGAATGCTGTTTTTCAGAGAGCTGCTTGTAAAAGATATGAGTGTGTTAGAAGGAACTGTATTTTGCATAGGAGAGAAGACAGCTGCGAATCAGTGACCCAAATTGCAATACACACACCAAAGCATGGGTAGTTTGGTTGACAGTCATAAACTGTGTCAGGTAACAAACAAAAAAAGAATCTCGCTTGATTGAATCAGCATTTTATCTGCAGGATTAAACCCATTCCCACTCTGTGAAGTGGCTTCATGATTAACAGGGGGAACTTTCAAACAGACCCCCTTCACGTACCTGTTGGCAAATACTGAACAGCAACCACAAAGACATTATGTTAGCTGGTAACAAATTGCTCACATGTACCTAATTTGAGCAGCGCTCCGAAAGCAGAGAGCCCTTGTTAGTTAGCCTGTGCCTGGTCGCCTACATGACATGTGTATGAGAACACTTATCTGTCTTACAGTGCTAGACGCTTGGCTCTCCAGCAGGGTGGGAAATGGAAACTGTGTCAATAGGTAGGAGGACTTTATTAACCACTCAGCAGTTTGTGACCCGGAAAACCCAAATTACCCCAAAACTCTCTTGTCTGCCTGGCCTGGGACGCGGCCATGGTGCTAAGGGAGCTCCTAATCAGCCCCAGATGGGAGGTCTGCTCTTGATCGCAGACAGTAGCTAACCCAGCAAGGCTTCATGCTCCTTACAGGCACCCCCTCCTCATTTTTTAAATATCACCTCTGCCACCACCAGCCCTGTTAGACCCACTTTACAGCCCTCAATATATGTGAATAAAAGAGCTGTTTTACAGAGAAGTCCGTGGGAGTGTTTATGTCACGTTTGTGTGCTGCGAATGGAAATGATGCTGTTTAGAATGAGCGAGGCAGGATGGAGTGAGGAGGGAGATGTCAAGTAAATCATCCTCCAGCTCTGCAATGACCATCACTTAGTTTTTTGTTTTGGATTTTTTTTAAATTGTCTATTATGATATTGATTTCAATTGTACCCGTCATTTCTAAATCAATTTTTGTTATGTGCACTTTCCGTTGTCAGGGCATTAAAGCACGTATTCTTGAGACCTTTGTGATGCTCTTCCTGCTGGCTCTGCTAATCCTCGGTATAGTGTGGGTGGCATCGGCGCTCATTGACAATGATGCAGGCAGTATGGAGTCCCTTTATGGTATGTTCCTCAGCCACTTGTGCGTTTAAATCTTTGATGTTGTTTTTTCATAAAGGAATAGTTTGAAAATTTGGTTAGATGAGAAGATTTATACATCTCATGACTGCATTTACTATATGCTAATCAACTTGCAGCTTAAGCTTTAAAGACTGGATCAGGGAATAAACTAGCTAAGCTTACTTAAAAAAAAAAAACTTGCCCACCAACACCTTTTAAAACGAACAAATTTACAAAATGTTTCATTTGTGTTATCCAAAAATCAAAAATAAAAGTTGCAAGTTTAAACAATCTCTTGCATAGCCACCAAAATGTTGACCTGTCCTTTCCTTGTGTATATTATACTCAATTAATGTTTGGTTTCTGTAGATCTTTGGGAATTCTACCTACCATACCTCTACTCTTGTATATCTCTGATGGGAGGACTGCTTTTACTAAGTAAGCCATTTAACTCAATCCCATACACAATATTATGTGCAACTAACATCAGATAGTTTACTTTATCGTGTAAAAAAAAACCACAATGTGATCGCATTGTTTTCTGCCTGTGTCTAGTGTGCACTCCAGTGGGATTGTCCAGGATGTTCACCATCATGGGCCAGTTATTAGTAAAACCAACGGTAAGTAATCATTTGGATGAAGTATTTGAATATACATAGTTTGTTTGTGAATTGTTTGCTCAATAGAAAATGTTTATTAAATCGGTTTGATTCCAATTTTTAAACAAGAGCTTTGCTATGAAAGACTAGTTGAACTTGAACAGATCGACTCTGACTTGAACCCACTTTGCTCCTCATGACAGTCATTTACATTCGCGACAGAGGACTACAAATACATCACCAAGCCATCCTCCCATCTGCCATCTCTCCAGTCCCACTTTGGGCCTAATTATAACCCATTTCATCTCTTCCTTTTCTGCTCCCTCCCCTTCAGATCCTGGAGGACCTGGATGAGCAGATTTACTGCATCCATTTGCAGGAGGAAGCCCTTCAGAGGAGATTAAACGGTATGTCTGTGGGAGACGTGTTGGCACATTATAGGGGAAGGGAGGGGGGGCTGACGGTCCTATTGGGTGTGATGGAGCATGCCACATTGGAATCAATTAGCATTGAAAATTCAGCCAGGTGTGCACGCACACACACACACACTTGACTTGACACCAGCCTTTCTCTACCACTGTTTTACTCTCATAACTTTTTGCTTAAGAACGGCGGGGACCATATTTTATGTTAAGGAAGTTTTTAAGGATCCATTTAAGGCACTACAGTGCCAATGTCACTGTTGGGGAAATGATTGCCTAATTTAATGTCAGGCCTAGAATGGTAGCCTGGGTAATAGGATGGAAATGAAATCTTTTACAAGAAGTTTTGCTTGGGCCTGCAGACTTTAAAGAGCAGCAACTCTTTTAGTGACTTTTGAAAAGAAACCTGGGGGCCTTGTGCTGTTTGTTCTGTGGACTGGGAACAAAGGCGATGTTTAAAGAGTTTGTGGATGGTGAAGATTTTATTTTTCCAGCCTGCATTTCCTTTTCACGCACACCCCTCTGCATTCCCAAATTCCTTGTTTGACGTTGAATAATCTGAAAAAGCAGGAAGTGTTTGGGCCATGTTCCAAAACTTACTTTAATATTAACTCAAGCACGCAACCAAGTGTACAGATGCGAGCAAATGAGGAGGCAGAGCGTCCTTTCAAACCAGGGAGGTAAGGGAGATTCCTCCCTGATAGTACTTGTTTTCGAATGCTACACCGGCCACCTCTATAGACTGCCACCTAAGCGTATGGTTCCTTAGGCCTCATTCCACACGGTAATGCTTTGAACTAAAGGATAGAATAATTGTAATCTGTTCCTTATCATCCACAAGACTGTTTGATCTTTACAAGTCACTGTACGGCATAAAAAAAATAACAGTGGTTAACATCTCCATGTGTGCACTGTGGCCAAGCTGCAATTCATTTTTGTCCCGTTTTAAGAGGTGGGAATTAAAGGCAAAGGAGGATGTCGACATGAATGTTTTTATGCACACACTGCACATGCACACACTCAACGTCCAAGCTCACACATAGGTGAAACTGAAGGCTAGAGTGGTGTTCCTTTGATCTGCTGAGAACGCTGACTATAGGAGGCAGTTCAGGAACAGTTCACAGGACACACTCCAGAGGTGAGCAATGCTGTCTTCTTGCTTCACCTGTGTTCTCTGCATCCAGCTCATCGAACAGATTATACTCATGTAAACAACAGACAGGCAGTGATGGTATGATCAAGTGAAGAATTAGTTCACACCAGAGAACCAGTTTCTAATCAGGTGTGTTTCCTTATGGCCTCACTGTTGCACAGATTCTTTACTCAGTACTTCAGGTAGATTAATAATACACAAGGCCTGCTCTAAAGATGGTTCCAGGAACACAATCTTAACCCAGTAAAGCATCTTTGCGATGAATAATCCTGTGTTTCGAAGAACTCTGACTGTATGGATAAAAGGGGCTCAAACCTAATGCCTGCAGGCTGTACCTAGTTAAATGACTATTGCATGTATGATTTCAACGGGTAATCTGTGTTAGAATGTGCACCCCACGTACAATCTGATTACTGGAGTCCACAAATATACTGCAGCACAGGCAGTGTGGCACACATGCTTGCCCATGCCACCCTCTCTAGACCCTGATCTGCTGATATCAGAGCAACAGAGCGCCTGTCCAGATGCTATGCGGCACAATGACCTTGTCGGTGCCTCTGTTGTCTCAGCATGGTGTTTAGCATATTTGTAGATGACGTAATTTTTTTCGGCTGTGGTGAAGGTTGGAGAGGATACGTTGAATTACTCTGGGCCTTCCTAGCTGCCAGAAGCCTCACTCAGCATCTCTGCCTCGCTGTAATTCAGCCTTTTACTTTTTGCTGGCAGCAGAAGGAGAAGGATATATTTAACTTCAGGCTGGAATGATGTCATTGAGGATACTGCAGTTGAATTTCTCACTGTTTTACCCTTCTGCTTGGAACAAGTGGTGATATTGTTCTTTGTCTCCAGTTAGAGCTACTACTTTTCATCACTGTTAAGGATCTCATTTTCATTTGATCAATGATTTATCTGTGCTGAGTGACATCCGTGTTTGGATGTGTTTTGCACATAGGTGATAGATACGTTCACTTGCGGCTGAGCAGATTTGGCTACCCTGAGGCTGAGTGTTCAGTTCATTTCTGGAGAAAAAGAGCTGTTGAACTGTCCATGACATTTCCTGTTGTGTTGTGACTGCATTTGCTTGAAGGGTTCAAACTTTCCCCTGCTTAGATCCCGGGACAGGTATCAGACACGACGTTTAACTCTCTCTCCCCGTCTATCTCACCTCTTTTGCCTACTTAAACCCATCCAGACAGGGCGTGTCATAATGACAGAGGGAAGAAAAAGGTTTGATCAAAGTGATTGGTCCTTCACTGTTGTAACAAAGATGAAAGATGGTATTTTTATTGCACGCTAGTAACAGTGTAACACTGAACTAATTGGTCTTGATCTGCCAGTCACCCCAGGGGATGCAAATGGATACTCTTCCACCTTGGCTCTGAGGGGCCTCTACACTAGTGCGTCAAGCTGGAAGGAAAACAGAGTAAAATAGATAAATTAGCCTTAAATGAGCCGGCCTTGTGGTTTTCCTGGAGAATCCCTTGCTGTCTTCTCCAGCCCATGCAACCAGTTGTGGCATGTGCTAGACAGCTCCTGACACAAGAGATTATTTTTACTTGTTTGAGATCACATTGTTGTGTTCTGAGTAGGATTACTTGTTTTGATGGGATTCCTTAATAAAGATAAGTCAAGTACCATATGCTGAGGTAAGTCTTAATAAGGGCATCATCTTCTATTTTTTTCCCAGGTTTTGTGCATGAGAAATGTCTCGAAATACAGTTTTTTCCTGTGATCTGACAGATAAAGTATAAATATCACACAAAAAGAGCCACGTTAGTATTTTATCTGTTTAAACAACATTAGAGCTGAAACAAGTTGACTTGAAAATAAAAAAGATACAACAGGTACTGATCGCCTCCTGGGATACACCCTTTTCAACGTTTCAATCTCTGAGCTGGACTAGCACGATTGTCAAAGTTTTCCTTCGGAGTCGAACACCAAGTTCTGAATATTATTAATTGGCTATGTTAATAACCTATTAATTGTTTCTTTTCTTTAATGAAGTGGAAAAACTAAATTTCTTGGCTCAGATTTTAATATCTTTGGGTTTTAGACTGTTTTCATAGACTTACCTTTTAATCAATGATTTGGAAAAAGAATCAATCATGAAAATAATTGTTAGTTGCATGCAGCACTAGACAGCATTTGATCATGTAAAGGATGTTGACTAGTGGTGCATGTAACACATTTTCAAATATTTCTGTCTCTGCAGGATCGTCCTCACACACTTATACTCGTGGAAGCGTTGCTCACCAGCTCAACAAAGAATTGGACAATATTAGAAATCAGAGAAATAAATTGGGTAGGTATTTGTATTATGTGCCATGGAAATAAAGTGGAGTCCAAAAGAGCAGTCTCAGACTTTTGGACCCCACTGTAGATGCCAATGAAGTTAGCATTTTTACATATTGCTGACATGCTGCCACTTTCTCTCCATCTGCCTTAATTTCTTGATTTGGACTTGGACCAGAACTGCCTGATAATTTTCCATCCATTTTCAGATATTATAAATGAGGCTTGAGCCTTTTGGGGAGCAGGGTGGGGGGAGGAGAGCACAAAGGCACTTAGGATATTGGACAAGATGCAAACTTTATATTGTAGCAAGCCTTTTAGTGTTGTCATTAATTTAGAAGGATGGTGCATATAAAGTGCACTTGGCAAACTTCTCGTGCAGGCAGGGTGGGTGCACTTTGAGAATAAGAAGGACTAACAAGGTTTGGAATAGAGAAAGAAAGTCAATATGATAAGGACTAGAGGGCAGTCAGATGTCAGGCGCATGTTGTAAGTGGACTGTGGATGTCCATAACAGAAGACACAGTGCATGTGGTCTACAGGCTGTCATCTGTGTCTACACACATGACTGATGAGCTGCTGAAATGAGAGTAAGATGGAAGATATAAACTTGAAATGTGTCATCTGGCTTGGAAGAATGAAACACATTAGTTGCCCATCACGCACGCAAACACACACACACACACACACACACACACACACACACACACACACACACACGCACACACATTCTGACCAAAATATAAATCACAAAATTAATTTTGCTGCATTTCTTTTTATCCAGGATTTATTATTGTTTCCACTAATTAAGGCAATGATGAGTGTGGCTAATTAAAGAGGAAGGGCATGATTTTTGAAGGTTATGAAATATTATGTTACCTGGAGGGGGAAGGGGATTGTGATGAGAGGTGAGATTGTGCTTGGTACACACACACACTCACACACGATATGTTTTACCAAACCAAGCTCTACAAACCCTATAAACAAAGCCAGAGGGTTTGAGGTTTGTCTTTGATGAACATATTAATTAACCAGTGGTGGAAAGTGGTTTGAAATGGAGTATTTTAGCTCATCGCTAAATCTTGCTAGCAATCTTGCTATCATAGAGTTGGTTCTACATATATTTCTGAAGACAAATAACCTCCCTTTTGGTCTCACTCTCATTTCCTTTCAGAGAGAAGAAAAAAAGCATCAGGTTGGGAGAAGAACTTGTTGTATCCCATAGTGATGCTGATCCTGCTCGCAGGAACGGTGAGTGCTGAGACTGACCTATCATTAAGCTCGAACTGTTTACTCATGGCGTATACAGCCTGGCTGGTGGCCATTGGGTATAACAATGCACCTCAAACGCCGTCCTCTTACAGTTTTCCCACAGTGTCTGGGTGGGGGAACCACTTTTGTATAATAGCTGTTTAAGACAATGCTGAATAGTCACCTGCAACAACTGTGATTTTCAATAGATTATAGTGTGAATACTGTTTATGCCGTCTGATATTGTCAGATATGGTAGAAAGGCCATGTGAGACGCATGACACGTGCATCAAACAACGCCCACATTGTTTTTAGGTTTTGAGAAGCTTAATGTTGGAACGGTTAACAATCACAAGACGGTTATTATGCATTACCATACTTAAGGATCAGCAAGGCTCTACAATTCAATTATGTCATGATGCTGGATACTTTGAGGATTTGATCAATCTTTTTTATAATTATGTAAACAAATCTTTATCTTCCTCTCTGTCTGCAGACTCTCTCAGTTATTATGGTGGCACTGAATATCCTCTACCTTCTTGTGGATGAGACTGCCATGCCCAAGGGATCCACAGTAAGGCTGCTGTCTAAATGAAATACATTTTTATCACCACGCACACACGCACACACATGCCTATCAGACCTGCCATGTTCCTGGCGGAGACATAAGTCAAATTCCGGTTATGCTCAGGTGCATGCTAGAAGAAAAGGCACAACCAGATGTTAATCAGGGCTCAACTTTGTGCCACTGGTTTTGTTTTTGGAAGCTCATTGAAAGTCATTTCACAGCAGTGTGCAGACTCAGTGAGCTCCCTACATGTCTCAAATCCACACTGGATAATAAGCTGCTTCTCCTCCCTTCTGCAAAAGCAGACAGGGCCAGGTGAAGGGCTCTTACTACCTGAGTATGAGATGGCTTCCAGAGATTCACATCTCTGCCTAACATGCAATGGGTTTTAAGCTCTCCCTATCTCTTCTCATCTGCAGTGACATAGGTGCGTGGGTGCGTGCGTTTGGGGTTGCATTTTTGTCTGAGAGGGGCAACGTAATGTATCCTATTTCTCCCTCATTTCATTTTGCGTCTTGCGGGCAACTGACAGAGCTGCCCTCAACATTCCAATTATTTTATTGAGCAGAGATGTTTTCTTTGGCATGACACGTTGCAGAAAATCCCCTAAATTACACTTGTCATGCAGCTTGAAGCTGTCCTCCCTGAGTGCGGCCCCACTAAATGGTTTATGCGTTTGTTGAGCCGAATGGAAGCCACACCTCTGATCTCACAGCGCTACAAGGAGAAGGGAGTCTCATCCTCCATAACAATCGATACTGATATGGTATCTAGCTATCCACTTGTTAACTCTGCCCTCCAGGTGTCAAAGTCTGTAAGTCTAGCACAGAAATTCCCATTAAGTTACCTGCACACTGTCCGGAAGGAGATACAGTCTGGCGAGGGAAAGTGATAAAAGGAATTAGAGAGAGAGGCTAGTTTGAGGTTTGGAAGAAGCTCTGTCGGAGAAAAGAGACTCAGACTGTGGGAAAGTCAAATGAGGCCCTGATGTGCTGATGGTTGTGGGGAGGGGAGCACAATGGAAGTGCCCTGTCAATGTTTGTCTTCCCTTCTATATACACATCCCTCTGTAGTCCTTAGCATACTGAGCAGTGCCCCGCTCAACTTTACAGAGCAAAGGATGGAGGTCTAGGAAGGGTGTGGCGCAATAACAGATGAAGAGGAAGAGCAGGTGGATGTAGAAGAAGAGAATGCAAAGATGCTGTAGAAACAACAAGGGGATGAGGAGGGGAACAGGAGCTGCCTCTGTCAAAGGACACAGTGTTTTACAGCTTGATGAACCAGCACTAAGAGGGACCAATAAAATAGTTACTGCAGGCCCTCCTCTTTGGCAGCCACACTGTATTTTGTAAAATGGACAATTAGTTGCGACTGGACTGTAATTTTAACCTCACTAAAGTTGCCCTTCTCTCAACACACAAATTTACATAAAAGCACCTTCAGCGTTTCACTCACGTAGGCACCGCACCGTAAGTGCAAATTCTCAATATCCGTCTGATGACCCATTGTCCTCACTACCAATAATCTAACTAATTATGGGAAACTCATTCTTGAACTAAGGAACAACTTATTTCTATGGTAAGATAAAGTAGAATTACATATATGAAACTGCTATGGCTAAAAGAATAGCTTGCAAAATTCTTAGCTTATATTACCTAAATTATAAAAGAAACTGCTACTATATGGTGGGATTGGAGCAAATTATATTTGAAAAAGGGCCTTTAACACTGAAAATGCGTGCTCATCTTACAATCAACAAATGTGTGTCTGCTGACTGAGCCGTGGCAGGCAGCTCAGACGAGTATACGAGCCCCCCCTCATCTCTCAATGACACACACAAACACACACTCTATCACCCTTTCTGCTACTGGAATGAAAAGAAGGAAAGGGTTGAAAGGAGGCGTACTGTGAAAGCTTGCTGTCCTGAGTGCGCGCATACATGCATACGCAAGTGCACGCACACAATCTTAATGCATGCTCGTCCGCCCTCCATTAATAAATGACATCAGATGCTGTCTGCTAATTCCCTGTGTAAGAGAGAAAGAGCACTGCGCTTTGTCTCTGCAGTAAGCTCCCAGGGATGACAGTTGCATAAAAAGGCATGAAACAACCTGCCAGCTTTCCTTTTTTCTTCAGGCTCTTTTACAAAACAAATCAAGAGAAGGACACTCGATGTGGGAATGAAGAAATAAAATATAATCATAAACTAAAAGTACAACAATATTCTAAATATGTACAGTGAAATTGCAATATACATTTATATTGCAAGAACAGTAAATATCATGTTTAATAGTATATAAACATTGCACATTGATTTCATTGGTTGCACTGTAATATGGTGTATATTTAAAAGTATTGTTGTAGGCTATATATTCTTGTCTATAGTAATTGGAAATTTACTGTACAGTTGTATCTGCACACAATCTTGCAGATCTACAAGATTTGAATGTGATCAGCATTTACTTTTGGGCAGTTTTTAAACAACACAGCTGTTAGGAGTATAAGCAGACAGCAAGAGGCAGTGAGCAGTGTGTGGTGTGTCCACGTGTGGGTGGGGGGATCTAGTATGTTTGCCTAAGTATTTGTTTTGTTGTTTTTATGTTTTTGGCGTGCTTTCAGCCCTTACAATTTTTTTACCGTAAGCAATGTCTTTTTTGTTTGAACACCTGTTCACATATTGTATGATCGACAGTGATTTGAAAAGAGCCTCTTTCATCTTGTTCCATTCATTACTTAGCCAATTTGATTCTGTCTTTCTCAAGTGGGGAAATTCTTCATGCACATTGCAGGATTTCTATAATTGCATGTGTGTGAAAGTGCCTGCAGTGCTGTCGTTTTTCCGTGTTCCTTTTTTAAAATCTCTGATGTGTTGATATGAGATTGATGTGTCATTAGACATTTAATAACCCAGTTTTCTGTCTGCATCTCCATCTTGCAGGACCGAGGCATTGGGAACACCTCTCTGTCCACATTTGGCGTGGCACAAGCGGTGCTGGAAATCATCCTCATGTTGTATCCTTTTAGTGACACCCCCCCCCCCCCCTTTTTTTTTGTTGGGGGGGGGGGTCGCTGGCTAAAGTAACATGCTCCATGGCCAAGAGCAACATTGTCCAGCCAGCTTTGTTTATCTAGGACATATTTCAGCTAGACACCTTCCGGAAGACATGTTTGCCTGTTTCATCACCTTTTATCATAGGTGAAAAGGTGGCGACTTTGGATACTTTGAAAAAAAAAAAGACAACTCAATGAAGCTGCTTTGCTCCCATCAGAGAAGTGTTTTTGGTCCTTGATTGATTTGCTGAACAGCTACTTGATGGTGTCTTCTGTCGTTGGCTTCTACAGCCTGCGTGTCTTTGAGGGACTCACTCCCAGCAAGGATGACACAACCATGACAACGGTAAAGATGGGATGGAAGGACAGGGGGTGGGGTGAATTGAGGGAAAGGGTGCTGAGTTTGCTCCTAATGTGCTGATGTGTTTGGGACCCTCTGCGTTTCATCTCTTTCCTTTTTCTGTCCCGCCTTCCTCTCCACTCCGAACTCCAACTGCTCACTAATGTTTTCCTCAGGGCCCCTCAATGGCTTTAGTTGATCTGTCCAATATTTGTTTGTGGGTTGCGCAAACACTGGCAAAGTGCAAGCTCTTTTCTTGTACATCAGAGGGAGAGTGGACTTTTGGTGTGTGTGTGTGGGGGGGGGGGGGTGTCCACAGTGTTAGGCCCACAGTGGCAACCATTCACTTGGTAATGAGTTTGGGAGTGGTGAGGCTTGTTAACTAGCCATGACGCTCCAGTGAAAGGACTTGAAGGGACAATGGAGAGATCCTGGTAATGAGAAACTTCAGAGGTAATTGTACAATACGTGGAACTAATTTAACATTAAGTGGTGTGTGTACATGTGTGAGCATGTCATGGCTGACACTGCTCATGCAATTGGTGCCTTTTCCTACCAATTCTCAGTTTCCTTCCTTAAAAACTGTACATTATGTGCTTGAGAGATTTAAAGTTGGATTTTTTGCTCTGATTTTTAGATCATTGGTTGCTGTGTGTCAATCTTGGTCCTGAGTTCAGCCCTGCCAGTTATGTCCAGGACTCTAGGTGAGTACAGGATTGTGTTTTTCGTCCCGTAGTGTGATCATGCTAATTTCCTAATTCAGAGCGTGCACAGATTTTATAAAGGGTTTTTCACTTCCTTGCTGAGAGTTAGGCTACATCCATACAACTATGTTTTCGTTTATATGGTGTAATATGGTGTTTTAACAATGAAACCATTTCAGTCCAGACGAGCATTTTAGCTCTGTATCAATATTAATGCCTGTCCATAGTAGAACACCTGAAAATGTATATCATATGACCATTAAAGAACACTGAGCATGTGCATACTGGAGTAAACATGAAAGTAGATTGTCTACCATCCAGTTGCCTACTTGCAGAAAATACTATGAACGAGAAACAAAAATAATGAAAAGTAAGATGAGGGATATCTTTTCCAGGTGGCAATGTTACTGACAGCGTTTTACCTTCACTGCTGGAAGTCGTGACTGATAAGAACCAATCAGGAAGTGAATGCGGGTGACGGTATCATTGTTTTCAAAACCACTTTGTTTTTGCATTTCCATACGACAATGCAGTCCTGGAGTTTTTCAAACTTCAGCAGCGTTTCCAAACGTCTCTGTTTTAGGTGTATGGAAGTTCCAGAGAAGTGTGGATGGCAGGCGTAAACCTAGCAGCAGTGATTTGTGGATGTAGCCTTCAAGGAGAGGATTCATAATACTTTACTATCTGTCATTAAATATGAATCTACACTAATTAACAAGTTCTATTTTGTTTGTGTAATGTGAACAAAGACCAAGGAAAACCATTACCAAAGAAGAACTAAAGTCACATTACCATCGAAGAAATGGTCCTGCACATTAAACTGCAACTTGTTGTTTATACATTTCAGTTTTTTCCACAGATTAAACAAAGATAATACATAGTAATTGGTGAGCTTTAGAGGAGCTGGTAGGTGGAATATCATTTACTTTCATGCCCCCATTTCCATCTTCATTCTGAATACATACTTGTGGAAAGGAGAGTGGTACTAATCTCAGCAAGAAAAACAAGAAACATATTTCCCAGAATGTCAAACAATTTCTTAAAGAGACCTTGTAGAGATTTGAAGGATGAACTGAATTTCCAGAGGTGTCATAATGACCTTGCCACAAACAAACGGGAAAATAAATACTTCTCCCCCACACAGCCGCATTCAGTACTGCTGCCATCACCAGACCATTAAGGTTAGCTAGTTGAATTCTCCTATAGTTTCCCATAGTGACGTTTGGAACGAAGGGCTAAAAATGACAGGAATAGCACCATCACAATGGCACTAATAAACATGCAGAGTGCAGAGCACAGCTGTTCAAATATCTCTCTCTGTGTGTGTGTGTGTGTGTGTGTGTGTGTGTGTGTGTGTGTGTGTGTGTGTGTGTGTGTGTGTGTGTGTGTGTGTGTGTGTGTGTGTGTGTGTGTGTGTGTGTGTGTGTGTGTGTGTGTGTGTGTGTGTGTGTGTGTGTGTGTGTGAGACCAACAGAGTGGGAGAATGGGACGGAGCAAGCATACAGTGACTCATTGAAAGCTTTACAAAATATCAACAGGTTCTGCTTTGTGACACTGAATAGATGAAAAGGAATAAATGCATGAGACAGAGTTGCAGAGAAAAAGGCCTCCCAGCAACAACAACAAAAAAAGTAGAGCTGAAGTGAGATGTTAAGAGACAAGAAAGGGTGTGTGAGGTGAGGTGGTGAAATAGTGTTGTACTGTATATAAGAAAGGTCTTACTCTTAGTCACCTGGTCCGGAAAATGAAGCCTATTCGGTGCCTGAAGCCTGTATTCTCTGGAATCACCAGCAGAGGGCGACTCACTGGTTGCAAAAATAAGTCAAAAAAGGCTCAACTTCTCACTTGATTTATAACTTGAGTCAAAATTTCCCTGAGGAGTTTATGGTCTCAATCGCTAGTTTCAAGGCCTGTTCAATACAGAATAGACGATAAAGCACCCTAGGGTGGATACAGTGTGATTGACAGCTGATCCGTCCAATCAAAGGTTGCAGGTGTAGATGTGCATGCAGTGGACGAACTCTCAGTCAAACCCAGCCACCGCCAATTCTACGTCCGATTAAAAACAAAAAAACTGAACAAAGGGTGACGCCACGGTGGGTTGCCACTTGGTTCCCACAAAGATAATGGTTGGAGACTCAATGGAACAAATTAGGCTGTTTTATGTTGTGGAGTTGCTGGATTTTACAAATTATACTTAAAACTACAACTTTTAAACATATGGATCAAACTAATGGTGTTTAAACAGAAACTGTTCTTCCCATCAATCTAAAATGCAAAGAGACCGAGAACAAAAGAGAAAATCAGCTGACTGTGCTGATAGATTAGTATGGTCAGTGGTGACCATAGATAATCATTGGTAAAATGGTTATGTATGGTCACCACTGACAAATTAAAAAAGTTTGTCCTTCCCAATGAACAATATTGTTAATTTTGGGAGCCATTCTGCATACAGATGACTGAACCATTTGTGATGCATACTGTAGGTTCAACATTTGAATGCATTAATCGCCTATGTCAGTGACGAAATGCACAGTTAACATCTCAGAAAGACATAAATAGAGCGCGACTGATATGGATTTTTGGTGGTTCGATAAAGGTATAAGCAAGTTAAACATATCGTG
Source organism: Scophthalmus maximus (assembly GCF_022379125.1). Lineage (NCBI taxonomy): Eukaryota > Metazoa > Chordata > Actinopteri > Pleuronectiformes > Scophthalmidae > Scophthalmus > Scophthalmus maximus. The sequence continues at coordinate 810,169 of NC_061535.1, forward strand.
TGTCTGTTGGAGTATATATATATGATGTTTATTTTTCTGTCATTGTTCATCATGTAAAATACCAGCGCATATGGACACACATGAAGGCAATCTAAAAAAATTCTGTGAAAGGCTAATTTCGGCTGATATTTATCGTCCAACTGATAAATCGCGAGGGCTTTTGACCTAAATGTTATGAGTAACGTTAAAACACAGTTGAACACAACAGCTTAAATATCTTCCTACATTACAGTGTTATTGGATGGTACAGATGGCTCATCCTGTGGTAGGGTGCAGGAACATGTGGATTGGCAGGTCGAGATGAATTATCAGGAAACCAACAGTGTGCTGATGGCTTTCCAGGCACCACATGATCAGCTTTGACAGATGCTTTGAAATTGTTGTAGCAGTGTGGAGCTGAGAGGAGCCTGCAGGAAAAACTGCTACTTTATCTCAGTCTCAAGGTAACTGCAGGGAGAGATGAAGTTCACCTGCATACCACCTTTGCTGCTATACTTAGTCACCCATTCTTTCATCTTCCACAGGGAGCAGACCTCATAAAACAGTACTCCCAAGAAATAGTCAAGTGATGAAAATAAGCATAAACATCGCAGTGTAGTGGTTGTCCAAGTCCCAATGCATTTGTCTCTGTCTCTTTAAAATGAGATACAGAAACCTAAAACATACTGGAAATTAGTTAGTTTGTTTCTTTCAAAAGTCATCTTTTGATTGGGGGTTAACAAATGCCAGAGATTGTGCAACCCCGTCGGCTCCACAGGAACTTGGTGTGTATTGTTTGAATAAGATGTGTCATTGCCCCCGTTGCTGACCCCGACCTTATTTTGGCCGAAAAAAACTAAAAAACCCACTAACAAATGTTTTATACGAAAAGAAAAAAAATTAAAATGAAGCACATAGGACATCAACTGTTTTACGTTCAAGATGGAGTATCCTTATAATACGTAACATAGAGGGTCACTCAGTGTAATATTTATTTTATCCCTTTTCACACTTGAGATTGTTTTCTGTATTTAAGCCCTTTTTCAGATTGAGCTTTTTACTTGCGGACAGAGCTAGACCATTGCAGAGACATTTTACGAGGGAACTTTAACTGCAGACCTTTCCTAAATTGTTCCATTTGCCAAAGCCTCAGACTTTTGCTTATGAACACAATTCTTAAATTGCCATGGATGGAGCTGTTAAAATGATCGTCCGTCATCTTCTGGGAGTTTTGCTAATTTTCTGGAATTTGGATCTCAGGGTAAATCATCTTCAGTTATCATACCTTTTTAATGAAGAGTCATTACAGGTCGAACATAACTAGTAACGGCTGTGTCACCGTTCTGTATAAGAAATGACACATTTCTCAAGGCATGTCGTCTTCCTCTCTAACCCAAATATTTGTTGTGTCCGTCTCTTCACAGGTATCACCAGATTTGACCTTTTGGGAGACTTTGGGAGATTTAATTGGCTGGGAAACTTTTACATCGTCCTTTCATACAACCTGCTGTTTGCAGTCGTGACAACACTTTCTCTGATCAGAAAATTCACCTCAGCAGTACGTGAAGAGCTACTGAAGGCTTTAGGTAAATTGATCTGTTTTATAATTTTTTTTTATTCATGTATGCTAAAGGGTTTTTAATGAGTCTCTTTTAATATACTACAGCATACTATTTCCAGAGTGCTCCACATATTCTTCCATTGTCCTACAATGTTCAACAAACTTCTTTTGATATGATGGATGTCATGTAGAATATAAAGCAACCAACTATAATGGGACCAACTATTTGAATACCTCCAACAAGGCCCAACAGTCCCCCCATGAAACCACGTAACCTTTTTTTATTTCAATCTGTATCAAAAAAAATTAATGGAAAACATCAGATCTTGATGAACAAAATATTCAAGTTGAAAATCTTTACTGATATACATTGTATAATTTGTTAAGAACAAAACGATGTAACAACGCTCAATGGAATCCAAAATCATCAACCCATTGAGGGCTGGGTTTAAATTAAAGTAAAAAAAAAAAATTGAAATCACAGGATGATCCAACTTGCCGTATTTTTATCACAGCAAGTCAATATGAGACTCAGTAATGTGTATGGCCCACGCGTGTCTGTATGCACTCCTGACATCGTCTGGGCTCCTGATGAGTTGGCTGATAGTGTCCTGGGGGATCTCCTCCCAGATCTGGATGAGGGCATCAGTGAGCTCCTGGACAGTCTGTGGCGATACTTGGCGGCATCAGATGCATCAATACATAACGTCCCATAGATGCTCAATTGGATTCAGGTTAGGGTAATGATAGGGCCAGTCAGTGGTATCAATGCCTTTGTCATCCAGGAACTGCCTACACGCTCTGGCCACGTGAGGCCGCGCAAACTGCTTGCTCATACTGCAAGGAACCTGGGTGTGACACTGGACGACCAGCTGTCCTTCGCTGCCAACATCACAGTGGCAACCCGCTCCTGCAGATTCATCCTCCACAACGACGACTACTGCAACTCCCTCCTAGCTGATGTGCCGGCATGTGCCATCCGACCTCTGCAGCCCATCCCGAATACAGCGACCTGGTTGGTCTACAACCTACCCAAATTCTCCTAAACTTCACCGCTCCTCATCACCCTGCACTGGCTTCCGTCATGGCTTGAATCCGATATAAGGCACTGGTACTCACCTACCGTGCTGCAAATGGCTCAGGCCATTTCCTAGAATTTCCTACATCCAGAACATGGTCAAACCTTACTACCCAGCCCGTCCACTACGCTCTGCTACTGCCAAACGGCTTGCTACTCCCTGACTGTGAGGGGTGGGTAGCCACTGCTCAACCAAATCCTGTCTGTTTGCTGTCCCATGATTCATCAATGGTGGAACTAGCTCTCCATTGACATCAGGACAGCAGAAACCCTTCGTTGCTTCTGTCCGAGACTGAAAACTCTCTTGTTCAGACTGCACCTTAGTTCATGTATTTAAAAAAAGAAGAATATTTAATTTTTTAAAGGAGCACTTGAAGCTGTTTTTGCCAGTTTGATAAATGCTTATGTACTTTATTGATTCTTGCATTTTTTGGGTAATATCTTCATGGTTGAATGTACTCCTTGTAAGTCGCTTTGGACAAAAGCCTCAGCTAAAGAATGTAATGTAATGCATTGCACCTGTTGCAGCAGAGCAGGTGAACTTCACAATCACTTGCGCTTCCTAAATGGACTGAGTGATATCCCTGAAGTTTAACCAACTTGGTGTTAAACTGTGACAATTAAGTGTTCCCTGAATCTTTTTTAGCAGTGTATATGAGTCCCCTAAATATATCACTTTTTTTTTCCCCCCATCAAGATCCATGCAATATTCCCTGGGAAATTGATGAAAATATCACAAAAAATCAAACCTTAATTCCTGGATCCACTCCCATATTTAATGGCTTCTTCCTTGGCCCATGTCTCATCCTTTCACCAAGTTTAGTGGAAATTTGCTCAGTAGTTTTTGCGTAATCCTGCTGACAAACAAATTGACAGGGGCAAAAAACAAAACCTCCTTGGAGGAGGTAATAACACTGACTACTCAATTTCAATCTTATTTTGAATCAACAAAGGTTTGTTCTCCAACACTGACAGCAAAAACCTACACTGTGGCTTTGGAGGGAGATTATTTCTCTCAGGCAGCATGACCTGGAGTGACAAAATGTAAGAATTTGCAGCGACGTCCACCATGCTGCTGGACTGACATGTGACAGAGGATGGGGCTAGACTCGAAGGCTTGTGGGGACAGGCCCTGGATTTTTGATTCACAGGGTTGTATAGGTTTAGAAAATGTCAGACAGAAGGACTGAGGGGGGAAGAAGCACATCAATACCTCTGTCTAAGTGAAAGTCTGAGGCTTTTTTAATGAGATTTCTCTCCCTTATCTCCTCCTGCCCAGGTTTGGATAAATTGCAACTGTCAAACAGCCCCTCGGACCCTGAATCTGGGAAGCTCTCGGCCAACGGGCATCAGAAAACTCTGTGAAAGGGACCACAGCATAGCCAAAGGGAGATTTCAACAGAACTGCCTGACTGCTGAAAGGTGAAAGGGATTGGAAGGAACTTAATAGTGTCAGTGTCTGACGGATGCTGTAAATGGAGGCTGAGAGCAATTTAGCTTTGTGACATTCCATCCTTTGCGTCTCGGATGGAAGCTGGGACAGAGCCAGGGATGCGACTGAGGAGCGAAAAAGACTGGCATCACTGCAGTGACCTTGATGTTGACCTCAACTGCGACTGTGACTTTAAGCCACCCATCTCTTGCTTCAGGAGACCCCCACCCCCACCACTTGGTATTCTTGTACAACCTGCCCAAGCTGCACTAGACCAAAAGCAAGAGGGTACAGCAAGTGAAATGACTCACCTTCTGTCTTTTTTTTTAAGTCTTAACTCTAACTAAAAGGCAGTGGGTTATTTTACCTTCACTCTGCCCCTGCTCTGTATTCAGCGTAATAAACCCCCACAGTTAAATTGGACTCATTTTCTATTGTCTGTATGTCCATCGTTGCACTTGCAGTTTATGTTCATGAATTGTTGGTCTCTTGTTGCTATGTGGACTGATAGAGGCGTGATAAGGTGTTAATTTGTCATTTTTGATTTAAAATGTGAAAATAAGCACATCACAGCCGGAACAAAAACCTGCATGGCATCCATACAGTTTCATGTTATATGCATTGGCACTGTTGTTACTGATAGGCGTCTGACTTTAGCACTCGTGCTTTTGTTAGTCTACTTTTTAATTTGGCTTTATTCAAGTGCGCTTTAAATTTATTGATGATGTCATTATAGTTTGTATGAAGTAGGGTAAGAACTTTTTTAGGTGCTCTAGATTTGACTTGAGCTACTCTACAAATGGCAAACTACACCATATGAGAGTTGTATCCACTTTTCTTCCAGTGAGCAGAATGATTGAGTGCACTTGGAGCTGAGCCTGATTTCCTAAAATTTTTGATTATGCACATCATAAGAAAATTTCAGTTTTTCTCATCCCCTTTTTTGTTAAATGTTGCATTTACATGTACATAGGTGTAACATTGCGTTTCATACCTCTTTGGCATAGCCTGGGACCCAGATGAATTCTGGGAGGGCATTTAAATTTGCTCTGCCAGAATACGGTCTGGCTAAAAGTCTTTTTTCAAGTTTCTCCCACAAAAACCACGACACTCATCAAAGGCATCTCATCTCCTCTTTGCTCTAGTCCGTCGACATTCTTCTGATTCGTCTGTGTCCGTTGGTAACGCCTCTTGGAAATCAAAAATTAACCGAGAGGTCCCAGAGTAATACATGTTTGAGTGTTAGAATGGCTACGCCAGGCTATCTTTGGTGTTATTTAGATGAAAACACTGGGCTCTCAGTGACTCCACTGAGGGTCTGACTCACTAAGCAATCTGTATTTTCCTGGGCATATTTTCTTTGTTTACAAAAAACCTTATTCTAATGCAAACCTGTAACAGTCTTGCAGAGTGCATGAGTGAAAAAAGTTTGCAGATGGTAGAAAGTCTTGGTGACTCAGGCCCCATTTACAGTACATGTTGTTGAATTGCTGCATTATCTTCTAAACTGTGATGTTATTTGTCTCCAGAACCACCTTGAATGCCTTATACGACAAGCATCTCATGGGCTTAATGTCAAGGTTGTTTCCTGTTCTGTGTAGTCTGTTTGTGTACATGCACATGTGTACATTTACATTGTCTCTAGACAGTTCCACTGTTAACCGCTGTACACGACCGAGTTTTAGTCTAATGCCAGCCGTTATAATGTTTTTGTCTTTTGCTATGAATGTTGTCAGAGAAGCTCTCTTCTAGTGAGAGGCTCCAGTTTGAGACTCACTCGTTACCCATAAAACTTGAGCACTTGCTAGACTAGGGTTGAGCAATCAAATTATGTTGTCATGGTGTTTGAGATGTCTTATGTATTCATGGTGACTAATATGACAGATGAAAAAGTAATTTTTAAGTTTTAGTTTATTTATGAATTTAAAACTTTTGTTTCTCAGGACAGGGAATGTTTTACATCAAAGCTGTCTGCCAATGGTTGTTGCTATTTACAAAGAAAAATTTGCAATTCTGAAGCCATCATCCCGAATCAGTAAATCGGACCTGAGAATGTTTTGTAAAGGGTGATCTATACATATAACAGCTGTTACCATCCAAGAGTCCCAAATTGTTTATTTGCCGAAACATTTGATAGATTTTCTAGTTTGTTGTAGGAAATATGATGCTCATATTGCGTTGTCAATTATTTTATTACCTCCGCCAAGGATGTTTTCATCCGTGGTTTGTTTATTAGTTAGCAGAATTACGCTTAAAAGTACAGAACCGATTTCCTTTACATTTTGTGGAGGGGTGGGGCTTTGGGGAGTGGATCAGAATCAGGTCTTCATTTTCTCTAACATGGTGAGATAGGATATTAGGCTTGGCAGTGGTATGCGCTCTGTGTCCTTCAAGTTGATGTTAGGACAATACTGATCATTTGAAACTGAGAAAACAAATCGAAATGACACAAAGTAACATGGTAAGGCAAAAAGGATGATACTGTATATTGGTGAAAGAGAATTTTAATTAGTAAAAATGATTTTATTTCTCGATCTGGATGAACTACAATCACTAAAATGGCTCAATGGTTTTATTTGTGTTTATTTTACATTTCCATCATAGTTGTTTCTCACATCTATTCAACAGACTGTGGTAACGTTGGACTCTGGGCTCTGCAATACCTGGCAGGGAAGCATCACAGTCATAGTCCAGTGGCTTCTGGCCTGAGAGCTATCAGGTCTGTTTTTTATTAAAGCAAGCATTTCTGGTTTGCTTCACAGTACATCTGTGTTCTGTGGGGGCTCAAAACTACAGAGTTAGTCTGTACAGTAAGTGACGCAGCTTTTATTTTTGTCGGTCAGTCAGTCTCTGCATGTAAGTTTTTTTTATGTCTTGTGAATGTATTATTATTTGTATTTTTTTTTTTTTACAAATTTCTCAGTTCACTAAAATTATGTTTTGTTATTTTGTTTATTGTTTATGTGTTTGAAAATAAAAGAGAAAAAACTTACAGACATGAAAGTGGTAAAATCTTTCACATCTCTCTCAGCACGAAGGTGAATAAGTACATTTCCCCAGATACAGAACCATGCAAGGCGTCATAATAATTGTGCTTAATTTAAATACAAGTAACTTGGGATACAAGAAAATATTACTAGATGGGATGATCTAAAATGCTGTCTTGCATACATAGTACCTGTTTTAGATGAGCTTCTTGTGGTAGACAGACCTGCACAGGGGACATGGAGGTCTGCTGTCTGCTGTAAAAGACTCAAAGGCCTCTAAACAGAGCTGGTGAAAGAGGTGAGAACAGGACAGGAGCACAGTTCGTCTGCCTTGTTGTTGATGGTGGGATCTACTTGCTTCAGTCGGAAGGTTCAGGTCGCCCAGTGCAGTCAGGCAGATGGGGCAGTCCCGCACACCTCTCTGGATAACCTGTCAGAGTTTGAAACAAGTTCATCTTCCCTCGGAATGTTTACAAGTTCTGTCACATAAAGGAAGATATATATCTGCATGATGAGGATTTTTTCTTTTTGTATAAATGTAATTATTTGGTTGATTAGAAGTTAATAACAGTGTCTTTGTTCCTCAACCGGCTTAAGTAAAGGCCATTTAACTTGAAAGGACTCAACTACCTGACAGGTTTGATCCAACAACATGTTTACAGTGATCCAGTGAACACACTTCATATTGAGCTGCACAATACTTTTTGTACCAATGCAAAAGGTGCATGGTATGTGTTGAGAGCACATCCACTGTTTGATACCTGATGTCAAGGCTAAGCCGCTGGTGCGTTGTGTGCAACCTTTTCACACCAGATAAAGAAAAAAAAAGAGACATCGTCTTTGCACACACCTCACCCTCTCTATGGAAAGTGGCACTGGCTTCTATGAAAGTCAACAATGGAGCCTTATGAAACAGCAAATCTCGATGTCTTTTCAGTTCCTCCGCAGCCGTCCAGGCAATGAAAAGCCTGTCGTGCACTATCAAACTGGTTCGTGTTTGTGGTAAACACAGAGGATTATTAGCCTTCCTGCTGCCATTCATTTGGTAAAGTGAATGATTACCTCAGGAGAGAAGTGTACTTTCTATGTAGCAGCTGTGATGCTGTCGTCCCCATGCAAGCGTTAACATGTCAAGGAAAGGCAAGGCTGGGTGAAGAGGAATCAGACTAGGATTTTATATTTTTTACAACATTCATTGAGTGTGCCTTGTTTCTGACCTGGCTCTGTATTTGGTCCCAGTCGTTCTCCTGTGGTTCAGAGACGCTCTTACTCTCCAGCTGCTGGAACACTCGTCTGCTTGATGACAGGGAGCGGTCGATATCACTCAGAAAAGCCTCCGTGTCGGTGTGACAGTATCGGACAAAGCTGTCATTCAACTCCTGCAACTAATTAGAAAAACCATTTTGTTTGCACAAAGGAGGCATGTTTCATTCAGATACACAATAGAGTTGTGTTTTTGGCAAAGACTAATTGTATGTGTGTGTGCGCGTGTGTGTGTGTGTTTGTGTGTGTATGTGTGTCTGTCTGTCTGTGTGTATTGTAATTGTTGAGGCACGCTGACAGGGTCCAGCTGTTAAACAGCCAGATCAATACAGTCACATCTCCCACTAACATGGAGAATTAATGTAATCCAGTAAAAGAAAACGGTGCTTGGAAACACACACACATTTGACAGTTTTTTTTCTGTTTCATACATGGTCACATGTTTGGGAAGAAAAATGAATAGATTACTAATCGATCCCAAAAAAGTGTTATGGAGTTACCTGTGAAATAATGTGTGGTGTTGTGGGAACAGTCCTCATTCCTGGGTGGGAATTTTCCCCTTATTTCAAGAACCACCATTCTCTGATACTCCCATTCTCTTTTTGACCATTTTCAAAAACTCGTCTAGGGCTGCAACTCATAATTATTTTCATTTTCAATTAATCAGTGGATTATTTTGTTGATAATTCGATTAGTTGAATAGTCCATAAAATTGTGAAAAAAAGTTGATTGTGTTTCCCAAACCCCAAGATAATGTTTTGTCCACACATAAGATATTTAGGTATCTGTCATAGAGGAGGAAGACTTTTTTTTCATAAAAGCTACATGATCGATTCGATTATCAAAATAGTTGATGAGGTGATTTTAGTAGTCAATTACTCATCGATTAACTGTTACAGCTCTAAAAGACTCCTTCTAGTGTCTGTCTTCCCATAAATCATCTACCTTCTCCCATTTACAACAGCTGTTGCTAAGCAACAATTAATGCTTTAATATGCATTTTACTATCAAAAAAGATTTAAATAGTCAGTGAAGGGGCTATTTATATATTATAAGTTTCAATGGCACTATGCAGTCGACCATTCAAAATACATTTCTGCATGTGATATAAGTGACAACAACAGTTGTACTACAAGGTCGTCTGGAGAGCACATACCTCCTCCAAGCCTAACGCCCTAATCTCACATTATTCAAGCCAGTGGGGGAAACAATTCCTGGCTTTGCCTGTTCTTCTGGATCTGTTCCAAAATTTTAAAGATTCTTCCTTGGGTCATGCCACACACCTCCACAAAATTTCATGGAAATTAGTTCAGTAATTTTTAAGTAATCCTGCTTCCAGTCAGGCAGACTTACAAAGAAACTAGAATCTCACCAAGTAGAGCACATTCATAAATATCAGTCCACCCCCCAATGTTAAAGAAAGTGGTTCAATAATCCTGGATCCACCCTTTTGTCCAGATCCAGGAATTTAATGGGTTTCTCTCTTGGCCCGTGTCCCATCCTTCCACCAAGTTTCGTGGAAATAGTTTTTGTGTAATCCCACTGACAAAAAAACAAACCAACAAATGGACTGCTTGGCGGAGGATAAATATCACCTAAACCACCTCCTGGACAACTAAGCAAACTCAAGTCACTGATGAAGGCCATGAGATGTGGCAGAAAGTTACAGTTCAATAACTGCATGCAATTAAAGAAAATAATGCATTAATGTAGGGCTTTAATGGATTGATTATTTTATAGATTAACCACTTGATCTAAACAGTAAAAAAAGCCCATCACAGTTCCATTTTTGCTTGAAAAATATTGTTGAAATGATTATCGAAACAGTTGCCAATAATGTTGTGACTACATCTGCAATAGGTAATGTAATGTATTACTTAAAGTAGCTTTTCACTCGAAACACACACACACACACACACATAATCCCTTGGCCTGTTACGGTGACATGAGAATTGCTTTACAGCTAGGCTTTTATCACTAATTAAACAACTGTTAACTATTCATATGGAGGGTTTTATGGGCCTGGCTGACTTTTCTATAGTCACGGCAAACAGTACAGCCTCTGGTGAACTTTGCATTGCTCCACACTAGATGGGGACAGGAGAGGGGAAGAGGAGGTGGAGCGCAGAAACGTTATCTCACGGTAATCCATCTAGATGTCGGTAGTGTCCCCCTTAATGGGTTGACTCAGGGTCGGAACTCCGAAGTAAGTAAAAATTGAAAGCTGGGCATCGGGATCACCTGATAAGATTTCTGAAACTGGCCTGATACTGTGAAGTTTTTTCCCCCCCAAGGGAACACCTGGGGCTACATGGTACAAAGATGCTTTATTGCCTCCTGCTATCACAAGGAAAACAGAAAGAATAGGTTTCTCTGTCTCACGCAGTTTCCAGCCCGGCACTAACACGCCTGTTTGCATTACAGTCAGCTAAGCAAATAAGTCTTCCCCTTGAAAATCAAGTCAATCAGAGCTGTCAGCGCTGCGTTGCATAGCTCGCAGCTCGTGAAGATCATCCTCAGTGTGACAAAAGATATGAGACAATCTCATGACCACCCACGACCACTGAATCACACAACTTGAATGTAAAGTGGCTGACAGCATCTGTGACTCCATCCCGAGCATGTGAACCCGGACGTGGCCTAATGTGTTAGAACATAGGTAATTGGCTCAGTGTCTTTGCTTACGGGACATGTTAGAGCCTGGTTTATAGGCAACATGATGGAGAGTGATGGGGGAATGCATAGGACACTCTGACCCTTGCAACACATTATAAGTGTGGCCTCATACATTTGTCAGTTTTGTTTAATCAGCCTCTTTGAAGCACAGGAGCACTCTCCGTGATTACAAAACTCCACACAGAAATATAAATATGCCTATTATTGAAGACACACTGGACTAACAGAACACTAATGGAGCTATGATTATTTAAGAGTCGCGCCACTGAATGAATTGGTATGAGAAATGACTGTCCGGTGAGAGAAATGTTTGGTGTCTTCATTGGTCATCTCAGGCCTCAGCTGGGGGAGGTTCACTAGGTGGCAATGTTCCCTTTTCCTGGGAGCTGCCATCAAGGCAACACAAGCCTCACAGTCAAATGACCCCATCCACTGGCTGCTCTCGAAACCATGGGTCAGGACCTCTTCAATATCCCCCCCATCAAGTCCAGTGGTTCCATGATTTATAGCTTGGAAACGGGGCAAGAGAACAAAGCCTGAAATGAGAACCTGTGTCAGGTATCCAAACATCTCGGCCGATTTCGCGTCTTCACCCGTTCCTATCCAGCACACGCTACACACACTACAAACACACTGATCGATGAAGGAATACCAGACCCAAACATGCCCAGGAGACATCGTGCTTTTGTGTTGACCCTGGAATGCCCAGACTGTTTGACTAACACACAAAACTCTCTCCACATTAGTGGACAAACAGTGTATGATTCACAAAGCATCAAAGGAGCTCAGGGGGTGACAGCAGGTGAAGGTGTGTGTGTGCGTGTGTTTTAGCAGTGGGGTCAGTGGGTCCCTGAGATCCGTGTCTCAACCCTTTACATTCAATGTTCGTCACTGCCTTTATTCGACCATCTCGAGAAAATGAGACTGGAGGCGATTTGACCGCATGTATGTTCAGTGTGGCCAAAGAAGCATGATCATCTAGAACATCCTGATGTGATCACTTCTGAGTTGAAGACCCCACTCACCTTTGCCTCGAAGAATTTGCGTCGCAGCCGTTTGTCTTTTGGGCTGACCGTTTTTCTCGTATGTCTGTACCACTTTCGAGCAACATAGCCTCGCCAGCATGCTTGAATTCTATGCACACACAAAATACATTCACATGAAACGTGTTGAGGAACATTCTGCATTTTTAACTTATATATATATATATATTATATATAAAGAAGACATTTCTCATATATAAAACCTCAGGCAAACTGAAATTGCAAGTGTGGCTCCAACTCATATGGACAAGAACCCCAAAACTAAAATAGTCATATACATTAAGATAGATAATAATATAAAAAAACAAGCAGTTTATAATTTAAAAATTACATTTGTTTTTTGTTAATCTTGAGCATGTAATTCGAAGGTCTTCTATAGCCTTAAAACATTGCTTGACTTACAAAAATAATGGTTGAAAATGCAGCAGTTTGCTGGAAATTACTTAATGAGATTGTGTAATGTACAGTTCTTTGCATTTACCTGGTGGCACAGTGGTGTCTGAAGAGGCGAGCTGCATCATGTATCAATCGTGTTTCATACTGCTCCCTTCTGCACATGGGGCAGCACTTCCTCCCAGAAAACCTCTCAAAGGCCTGCAGACATGCTCGGTGGAAAACATGAGAGCAAGACAGCAACACCTACAAAGGGACAGTCATCAAAGTGAATCAGTTTATGTGAATATACAAAATAATATCATACATGGTGTAAATCAAGAAGGAGCACAGAATTAACCTTAAGTCTGGATTTCATGGGTTGACTGACTAAATAGGTTGCCATGTCTCCTGAGGATGTGTATTGGTTTTACGGTTATCTTTAAGTGCTTCGAAAGGCTCTCATACAGTATACAGTCTATGCTTGTGTGGCGTGTGTGGCCTGTGTTAAGCCACTCTAAGTCTGTGTGTATTCATGCACATATGTGAATGTGTGTATCTGATGTTAAGTGTTATTTGTCAAGGGGATAGAGGGAGTCAGCATGACCCCCAGTGGGGCGACTGGGACCTGGACTAAAGTCTCCTTCTACCTGGGAGAGGGGGGTCTTTTATTGTCTGAAAGGAGACAGCCACAGCTATGAGGCTTTACACACAAACCAGTTTACTCAGATCTCTGGAGGGCAGAGGGGAGGCATATTGATTTCCTATTGTTTTTTGGCCTGACCAACACACTCCATCACGAGTGAAAGGGCCCCCTGCAGTGTACAATTTCCAAGAGCTACACAAGCCATTAGACCCAAGAGAAATTTCAATTCTCACAACATTCTAAGGGTACAAGCTACAGTTAAAAGGGCTGCACATACAATAAAGAACTGGAATATAAATGTTTAATAGACAGCAGATGATTTTTATCTTAAAATCATGACCTATTACAGAGAAGTTGTGGTTTGTATTCAAATAATATGAGTTGGACAGAGTAACAAAGTCCACACAACTGGTTCAGAGCAATTGCTGCTGTAACCAGTTTTCATTGTTATATTAATGCTTGAACAAGACTCTCGCATTGTCACAATATGAAGGCTTCCAGGAAAATGCCAAATCAACAAAGATTCTCTCTGGTCACTTTCCCTTGTTAGCAGGCTCTAATTAACCCCCCCCCCTCCCCCCCAAGTCAAACTAATATTTACACATGAATCTATAGGAACTGTGCTTTGTGAGGCCGCCTATTCTAGTTCCACATTCTTGAGGAGATTGGCATCTTAAAAGGGGATCGGAAAGGTGTAAAAGACTGAATGACCCTCACAGTTACACACTGATTGCTACATCATCACGTCACACTTGAGTTCCAAGGCAGTATGGGTAAATTTGTACAGTTGTCTACACAGATTAGAACATACAGGAACTGCAGGTAGGGGAGCTTTGTGTGTATATTTGTGTGCTTATGTGTGTATGTGGAAACACAGGTGGAAAAAAAAACTTTGAAAAGAAAAAAGGAAGAAAGAGCTCTCTCACAGAATATTAACGGTGGTTGACTGTGGTGGAGGAATACCTGAGGCTGAAGGCGAAACTCCTCCCTACATATTGCACAGGGCTGAGTGGATTCCCCCTGCTGAGCAGACCTTGCCTTGACCTGCATCCATTCATCCTCCATCAGTCTCTCTGCTGGGGCAGCCACCAAACCCATCTTCTGAGCTAAGACATTAGAAATATGCTGACAACACTTCCATGCAAAGAAACCTTAAACTGAAAGACATTTCCAAAGTTTGTTCTACCTAATGTTAAAGGAGGTGGAGCAGGATCAAGCACGTATTCACTCGCCTCTCGCCAGTCCTGCCACTGCAGACCAGTCTCCTGCACTGTTCTTCTTGCTTGTGGGTTTCTGGGTCCTTCTCTTTTGCATCTCGGCAACGGGTCAGACAATGAGAGATTTGAAAGCAGCAGGCTCCTTGTGATGTGGTCTTGAAAGGCAGCCGAGGTGATCACCAACTTGTTGCTTGTTTTAAACTTCAAGCCCTGTAAAAAGATTTTCATCACAGCAGTTTTATAAAATGATGCATGAAGCTTTGCCAACTGTATAACCTGAAATCTATCAGACACCCTGTGCCATTCTAATACTTTGGTCAGCTGCTTTTCCAGAATTTTAGAGAGGAAAGGTAGTTTAGAGATAGGCCTGAAGATTTTTGGATGGGAGGAGTCCAGGTTTGGTTTCTTGAGTAGGGGTTGGACAACGGCCTGTTTAAAGAAGCTGGGGACACATCCTGACAAAAGGGAGCAATTAATGATGTTGATTATACAGGGGCTAGTGAGGTCAATAATTTGCAACCACAGAGAGGTTGTAAGGACATCTAGAGGGGAATTTTGCCTGATTCAGCAGGGCTGTAACATCAGCTAGGGTCACAGAGCAGAAGGAGTCCAAAATCTATAGCTTAGGGTTAGTCACCAAGGAGTGGACTGGAAAATGGTGAAATGTTTGCTCTGATGTTGGCAACCTTTTCTATAAAATAATTAAGAAAGTTATTACAGTCCCTGATTGAGAAGATTGGTAAGTGAGGAGTGCTTGGAGAGACACTGCGGTTTGTTGTGTCATATAGAACTTTTTCATTTCTCTTGCTGGCAGATATGAGATTGGGGAAGTATGCGGATTTCTCAGCCGAAACCATGGCATTAAGGGTACACATAAGCTGCCTGAGGTGCAGTCTGTGTACCTCAAGCTTTGTGGTTTTCCATAAGCGCTCAGTTTTTCTACATTGTTGTCTGAAATTGCGGATGCTATCATTTATCCATGGGGATTTTTTTGTTGTCGTTTTTTTTCATAGTTTCAGAGGAGCCACTTTGTCTGGGACTGAGGAGCAATAACTGTCCATGAAAGTGTCCTTTGTTATCAATTTTTTGTAACAGCATTGCTGTCAAACATCAAAGCAAAATTCATGGCTGCAGCCGAATCAGCCTATGTTTATTTACACACATAAATCCTTGGAGCCAACATGGTCAATGTCTATGCCATGTGAAGTCCAGAGTGTGCCCACCTGTGTGTTATAGGGCCAGATACATGTTGTTTAAAATCAAAAGACTGAGTGAGATTAAGAAAATCAGTGGCGCATGTAAGCCTCTTTAGAGCTGTGGTTACAGCTGCATATATATCATGAAACACACTGCCTAGGACACATAAATAACTTCTGATATAATTGGCTGAGCTCACCAATGAAGCAATATTCATGGAACAGAAAGTCGTTTTTAAAAAACAACAGAAGTCGTTTACAACCTGCTTGTGGTTCATCCCTATAAATAGGAAAGTCTGGGCCTAAAAGCAGGTGTTCGCTGTCTTGTCAAGCTAGCAGCTGTAAAACAAGACGACGTGGCAATTTCACTTCATTCTACGACGGAGGTCGGACAGAGTCTAAACGCTAAAGTGCTGACAAGAGGAAACGCTGTCGATATTTCTGCCGCAGTTTCAAGCATATTTACATAGACGAAATATTTGAATGAAAAG
This sequence comes from Scophthalmus maximus, assembly GCF_022379125.1. NCBI lineage: Eukaryota > Metazoa > Chordata > Actinopteri > Pleuronectiformes > Scophthalmidae > Scophthalmus > Scophthalmus maximus. The sequence goes on from NC_061535.1 coordinate 826,110, forward strand.
GAACTGAAAACCAAACCTTCCGCATTGCCATCCTATCAACCGAGTGTTTGAGTGGTTGCCAGGTTACCTGTCCCCGCCTTGCGCGTCTCCACCACGGAGCCTAACCGCCACCTCTGATTGGCTGAGCTGAGACCTCTGAGTGAGCTGATTGGTTACTGGTCCCATGTTTCAATAAACACACCATAAAATCAACTCAGTGATGTGCTTGGTTTCCTTATAAAATATTTGAATTAATCCTCTCAAGAGGCTGTTAAAGGCTTTCTTAATCTAAATTAGAACTTTTTTTTAAGGTTGGAAAACAATGGAATATTAATGTATAAAAAATATTTTATATAGTTGTGGAATGTAAATACGTTAATTTATTATCAATAAATTATATTACAATGACAGCCTGTACAAAGTGCAGCCTCCTCTGTCCTTAACCCTCGATCTGCACCCTCCCTCCCTCTCTTCTCTCCATCTTTTCTGTATATATAAAAATACTGCAACTTTCAATTTTGAAGTATTTGTTCTTTACTTGACAACTTCCATATTATACTATATCATACTTCTATATAGAATATATTTCAAAGATAATTATTCTACTTTCAAGGCGACTGAGGTGAATTTACCTGATAGCTATAGTTCTTGGGTACGTAGATTAACAGATTGGATTACAGATAAATCAGTTGATATCATATGTAAACTACCTACTACCTACTACTAAGTAGTTGAATTTGTATTATTTGTATTGACAATCAAATAATATAATAATATAGGACTGCTGTTAAGGATTACTTTTTTTATGTGACAAATTATTATATTATATCATTATCAGGAAGTACATTTTCCTGATAATACATCTGTACTTGTTCTTACTTTAAGTTCTATCTGCTGCTGCTGCTGATAACTTACATTTACAAAGTTTTCTATCCCCTTCTATCACCATGCGAGGGTAATTTTGCTCTTTTAAAACTGCATGTGGTGTCTCGATCTTACTAATGATTATTTTATTGTCAGGGAGGTGTCAGTGAACAGTTGGAACCTGACCAAAGGAGGTTAGTCTGTGTGTCTAGGTGACTCACCGAGCTGTCGTCAGAGTAGGCGCTGAACAAAGCTAAGCTGCTCATACCTGTGCTGTGAGCTAAGGGATCCCTCACAGGTCACCCTTACATGGAAAACCATACACACAAACACACAGACCAAACTGTCTCTTTTTGTGAGCGTGATGAAAAGTTTGCTTTATTTCTCACACAGTGCGGTGGAGTGCAACTTTTAAAATGCTTTGCAGTCTTGATTGACTTTGATGTGCTCAGTCAGAATCAGTGAAAACAGATGGCCGAAGAGAGGGCTAACGGTGAGGCCTGTCAATCCAGGGAGTCCTCTAAGAAAACAAAGTGAAGACCTGGCTCTGGGAGAGGAGGAAACCCCTGAGCTTCTCAAGAGGCTGCTGCATTCTTGAGATTAGGGCAAGAAAAACGCACTGCTGTTAATGCCCCAGACAAAGGCGTGGAACAATTTATTAGTTAAGAATTCGAGCTCAGAGCTCAATCAAAGGCCTGTCGTCCACAATGCCAGACTTGGGGCTTTGGTTTGTTGTTTTAAGTAAATAATCATGCTTAAAAGATATGGCAAAGATGGGGCTCAAGTCCCCCATAAAGCCTGCATTCTTCCAACTGTCATCAGAATGGATTTAAGTGTGCGCTTTTATTTTCAACAAGGACGCTGTTTGTATTTTTCTTTATGAATACCATTTTAAAGAGGTTTTTATTTAACTTCCTTCCCCCTCCACCTCTTTACCTGATCTGTGGTATTTTTGAAAAGACAACTCACCTTGACGTGCAAAGAGATGATGACTTAAACCAAAGGTGAAAAAAAGGAGGAACAAATTCGCTAATATATTTTGACAGTTCTTATGTACTCATGCATATGCTGCGGTGCTGAGACAGAGCTGCCGAGACTTAACCTATAGATTCCTATTATGTGTAACAAAGATGACTTAATCGATACTTGTGTAAATGAAGCATCTAGATGTGAGTAAAGGCACAACACTTTCATGATACTGCATCAATTCATACTCATAATGCAAGTCTTTGTCCCTACATCATGCTTTGTTGTCAAATGAGTAATTGCCGTGAGATATAGATGGGAGAGGGCAGCCCATAATGGTTAATTAACAATTATGTCAGCCAGCGAGATGACCAGGAGACCAATCATTTTGATAGGAGACAGTGGAGGGGGACAGAAATCAGATTATTTCATGACTTGACCCATAATGCTTCCCTAACATGACTCTAATCACTCCATGGTGGACAAGAGTCCCCCATGGCTATCTGGGAGTGAACCAGTGAGGAGTAGAGGACAACGAGCCGTTACTATTTGCTGTTATCTCCCACGTCATTGCTGAGTAAGTAAGCTATAAAAGAACACAGCCATCATTACAGCCGTTTGGTTGCTTTTCAGAGAGATGGAGCTCCGAATGATTAGACATGTCCTTTGCAAATGAAATACAGATCACCCCAGGCTTTTGGTTTTACTTCATTTACTAAGTGCTACATTACCTCATACTTTGGACCTAACAATGGATTTCCTATAAATCTGTTGGTATTTGAAATGATGAAGGGGCTCACATATCACGAAATGTGCCAGTGCCTATTAGCACTTGAGAGATTATTGATCGGGAATTTTGATTGATGTCCACTGGGGGCTATGGTGGCATTCAGAGACCCATGGAGGCCCCACTGTGCAACTGGCTGGGAGTTCACCCTCTCAATTTGTGCTGACTGCCAGCCTGAGCTCTGGCAAGATTACAGCCACTGCAGTCTCCCAATGCCAGGAGTAAAACCAAGTCACCCCGTGTTTCCCAGCACATGCATAGGTCAGCACCAACATTTAGAAAAACTGCTAAATAATTAGCAGTAAACAATGACAATGTTGACAGTTTTACTGTAAAAAAAATCTCAATTGTTCTTCAAACATTGGATCCACGATTTTAGAAAGTGGTAGACAAACGCAGGCATTTTGATGGCTGGAAAGGCAAAGATCGGCTGTCAAATTTTATCAGCTGTACTTAGCTAGCTAATAAAGCTAACATTAGCTCAATGACTTGGCTGAAAACATGTTAATACAGCATTTGCAGCTAGCTCATTTTGAAATGATATAATTCTAAAGGACTAAGGCGGAAGTTAAATAGGAAAGGAAAATCTTGGCATCCGCACCAGTTTATGATTCACATAAAAGATACCCTGCTGAAATTGTACTACAGTGTAGGGGTGGATGATCTGATGATATTAATTTGGCATATGATCTGCTTTTCAGAGGAATCGTACAGATCGCTGGGAAGTTTCTGCAAAGAGGTAACCTTGGCCTAGCCCACCCCTACTACAGTGTCACTCTAGTATTAAAAATATGATGCCAAACTTAAGTTTCATTAGAACACATTCTAACTTAGCTTAAATACTTTAAAACCAAAGAATATAATTTTATTCAAATTGTGACAAATGTGATGCCACCTCAGTTTGGCTTGTGTTCCACTAAATGTACACAACAAAAGATAAACTCACTAGCATAGGAAGTAATCAAGTAGACACCGACTGTGACGTCAGCTTGTGGTTTGAACGGCTATTTTGAAGCCTTGAGTTTCACCTTTTGACCACAGCCATGTTGGATTTTGCAAACAAACATAGAATCGGGGATGGGGTCTGACTGAGAGCTCGTCCACTGCACACCCACCTACACCTGCAACCATGCACCGACTAGACAGACCCGCTGTGAATCCCACTGCATGCATGCTCCAATGTATACAGTGCTTTTATACATTAATAAATAGTCACAAACGGAATTATAAATCAAGTCAGAAATAGAGTCATTTTCTCATGGACTATAGAAACTGACTTCCTTTTGCAACCAGTGGAGTCGCCCTCTGCTGATGATTACAGAGAATACAGGCTTCAAGCACTGCATTGGCTTAAATTTCCGTACCAAGAGACTACGTCCATTTTTATATACAGTTTATGGAAGGAATGCTGGGTTTGGTTAAGCTCATTAGCCAGCCATGCTATTGTTTGTGGTTATTGGGACATGCACAGTAGATATTAATAGCATCACCCAGTGAATTATAAATCTATCTCCAAAAAATAGTTGTATCGTTATTTTGGATTTTTCTCACGTTTGCTTTTTTCTTGTGAAATACTGTTGTAAAAGTCCTTTGAGCATCTATACGTTAATCAAATGAAACATTTGAAAAGGGAGAAAATCATTCTTGGAGTGAACTGCTCACAACTAGGAGAAATACAAAACAACCTGTTATGAGGGTCCACAACTAGACATGGTCATATAATAAGAGATCACAAGCAAAAAAGGTGAGGGGTGATAACAAACATCCATCCATCACAAGACAAGATAATTTCAGTTTAGGCTACAGCAATGATCTTGATGTAATTCAGCGGGAACGAATAATTTCTGGCATAGTTTTGTGGCCATCTTTTTCTTTAATGGACAATAATTGAGCAGAATCCATCTTTCGCTAGAAAAAAACCACCATAATGGCCATAAATTGTGCCCTGTGAAGGCAGGAGCATTGAAAATCCTGGTACTCCTGCTGCGTCTGAGAGGCATGGCAACTTCTACACTTTCCCTTTCATCCTTACATTTCGACTCCATGCTGATTACATACAATGCATATCCAGTTGAGTCGAATAATACCTTTTATGTACACAATGCAGTCAATTGACCGTTTAGGCACATCAATGTAATTTCCAGATCCATCATTGCTTCAGTACAGAAGATAAACGTCTTTTTTAAATTGTATATCTGAAATCCACACATTAAAAAGTATAATCCTTGAAATGGAAATACAGATGCGTGTTTGTCATGTCTGTTTATATTTACAGGCATATTCCACCAACCCCCTCAAAGAGGAGCTACTGTAAATGCAATTAACTTATTTCATTTTTTTAAAGGAGAACCTGAATTAAATAAGCAGGGCTGGCGGAGACTTCCTTCCAAACTCTGCCATAAATCAGCAGCAGCAGCCATTTTATCAGATTGAACAAGTGCACAGCCTGAAGTTTGCCTGTGCTGTGGGGAATGTGTTTGTGGTGAGTCTCATAAATGCCAAGTTCTTTGGGCAATAAGAATAAATATCGCAACCACTCTCTAGAATTACCACATAATTGGGGACTTTCCACGTCTGAACAGGACCCCGCTGTCTCCTCCTCCTTCCTTACATGTAATATAACGGATGAGTCCATATTTAGGTGATGAGCAGTGGGAAGAGACATATTTAGCATGTCAACACACACAATTTAAGATTGCTTCAAGACAGTTCAAAAAACAAAACAAGTGAACAACTATAAAGGGACACATTGAATATCATTTTTCAAGATCATGTTAATGTGTCCTAAATTTTGCGTCCCAATATATATGCTAATTCTACAAGAAGTGGAATCTGTATATGAAGAGCATTTGGAAATATGTTTGATATGAGTCCATCATGTTGCACCACCATGTTTCTATAGTAGCCCAGAGCGGACAAACCAAACACTCTTTCACGTTTTTACGTTACCTGATTGGACACTGTAACAAGGACACCTACAACACCATAGCTAGATACCACTAAATCTCACACATTGAACCTTTGAGAAAAAAACGTTAAAGATCAGCAGGAAAGCATTAGAACATCCTGCAAGCAGCAATTTAAACAGGGATGAAAGGGTGTGAATTTGGATGTTGGCTAGGTTAAATAACACGATCAAAATTGTTGTAATAATTAATTTGTCTTCATTCATTTTGATTTAGTGCTGTTCAGGGTACGATTTGTGAAAATAAACAAACAGAAGGGAAGATGGCTATCATGTGTCATGGGCAGTGTTGGGCAAGTTACTCAGGAAGGGTAATAAGTTACTTATTACTTATTACTCTTTAAAAAAGTAATTATATTACCTTAGTTATTACTTGATTTTAAAAGTAATTATTTACGTTACTCGTTATATTACTATATTACTTTTGCGGGTTGTGCATATTCAGTCATAAGAGCAGCAAGGAGTATCTGATTGTTTTACTGAACATAAAACATTGCACCATAACACCCAAGCTGATATTGTGTCCAGCTTCTTGTTCTGATATTTCTGCCCTGGCACATTAAGCAAGGTCCTAATGTTCAGAAGTGAAACAATGATTGTATGTTATTGGCAGAAGCTTCTGAAACCTCTTATCTACGATATACCCAGCGACAAGCTTCTCCAGATATCTGTCATCCTCTATTCTTCATTTAGATTTTTGGCAAGTAGCCGTAGCCGACGTGACCTGCCCGTGCGTACACGTCATCATATAGTAATAAGTAATGCAGCGTTACTTGGATCGCTAACTGTAATATAATGCTGTATTAACATGTTTTCAGCCAAGTCATTGAGCTAATGTTAGCTTTATTAGCTAGCTAAGTACAGCTGATAATATAGTTACAGGAAAAAGTAATTATATCACAGCAATATATTACTGAGTAATTAGTTACTGCCCAACACTGGTCACGGGGTGACTTTGAACTCATAACCTTCGGTAAATAATAGACACGCTAGCAATGACGCTAAATGCAAGAGCTCTGGATCCGGACAGCTTGCACACCTCCTAATGTGTCGGGGAGTGGGTTTTACACACTGCGCAGCAAAAAACATGACTGACAGTAACAACTCAATACGTTACACGTGCACAACAAAACAAAGCATGCAAGAATTAAATCGCCCTTCCAAATACCAGCCGGGCCATTTGGGGTTTAGGGCACTGACTACATAGTGCCCAAGTTTGAGTCCTGCTATGAACCCACTCCTTATTTAGCTCTACTCTTTCCATTGGTTATCAAGGCATAATATAGCCAAAATATAACATAAAGCATTGCATTGTTAGACAGCGCATTGCTACTGTACCATCCCCAACCTCATTCCAAACTCATTCAGCATTCATTTCCTCTCGTGTAACAACCCAAAATGATCTGACAGTCAAAAGCAAAGCCAATCCTTAAGATAACCATCAAATCTCTGCTGTCTAAATGATGCATGTTGCTCCACCATTCAGAGGGCAAGTCATTCACCATCGCATGTTTACTTCAAAGCGCAATGGGATTCTGCCAAACAAGCGCAGGCTCTTGGTTTCTTGTTGTAATTTTAGTGCGTGATGAAAGGTACAGCAGCAATACTTGTTTACATGTTACTCAATGTGCCAAAGGTGCGGCAGCAGATGTTTCATCAAATCCATTCCTCCGATCATCTGATGAATGTTTGCTTATTGATCTCAGCTTTAATGGCATTGTAACAATATATTAATAACATAAACACTGTACCTAAAACAACTAAGCATCTACTTACTTATCATAAAAAACAGAATCAATTTGTAATTTGTGAACTTGAAGTTGATGTGATGTTTAATTCTCATCAATTACTTGCGTTTTCCATGTTGCATTCAGAACAGAACACAAAACAGAGAGATTGCATTCAAACTGCCGGGGGATGGGAAAGTAGTTGGAAAATTACAAGGGAAACAATTACAAAATGTTTGTGATACATCTAGATATTGTGTCATTCTGCATCTATAATGTATATTCACTTTGTGTTTTAAGCCAAAACAAAGTTTTTACTGACTGAATAAAAGTTGTTCCACATGATTTATGTCAGATACCACCGTTAATTTACGTCAGCTCCTCCAGGCGGGACTGATTCTAGAAATCTCCCCTGACCCATGCTTGTCATGTTAAGTGCAATGTCAGGTAACATTTCTGCATGAGTTGCATCGATTCGTTCACATTTGAGGGGACACAACCGGGGGATCCGATAGGAGACATGACAGACTACTGGCTGTTTGCCTGCTCAGTCTCTTCTGCCAAAGTAAACAGGTGAGCTTCTCATCTTTTCACTGACAGAGAATCAAATAGAACAGAATCAGGGAGAAGCACATCAGTCAGTATGAACACTAGCTTGGCCTACTTACAGGTAGGAAAAGTGTTTTGATTGCCCATATTGCCTAATCAAAATAGATATTTGACATATGTGCTTTTCCTAGGAATAAAGGAAAATTATGTCACATTGTTTGCCAGGTTTCTCATTTAAGTCAAATATAAGATTTTCAAATAAAGAATCTCAAGGCTTGTAATGCACAGCGCTGCCTTGATTACATTCCTGCATGATGCCCCACTCATATTTCATTTGACACCACAAATCAGTTTGAGTAGAGATGAAGTGGGAAGGAGCTCAGGAAATTCAAACATTTCTCTGATGTATATTCCAATTCACTTGACCTTTCGATAGGGTCAACAGCACTGCGTCAGTCATGACCTGATGGCTTGGTGTTTATTTTTGCCCAAACATTTATCTCTTACTTGTGCTGAAAAACAGGCTGCCACAGCTGCCTGCTGGGAAACCAAGATGTCATACAAGCCACATAATACCTGGCCATCAGAAACTGACAACCTTTGAACTGTCAGTCCGCCAAAACGACTGAGGCCAGACAAGACGTGTCAGGCTAAACAAGCTGGTATGTAAGCAGACATTTCAGGTCATGCAACATGGGAACCACAGACACATTCTTCAGGAAGAAGCTCTCTGACCATGCAAAGATTTACACACACTCACCTACTGTACATGCACACAAGTGTGCATAATAACACACGCACACACACACACACACGCACACACACGCACGCACACACACACACACACACACACACACACACCACATTGTACACTCACACCTTACCCACGCAGCAGTGACTTCAAAAGGAACAAGGAGATAAAACAAAATGAATTGCAGACACATCAAGCCTCCCATGCCCTTTAAAGCTTAATTATACCTGTTGGGGTGATGAGAGACACATCACAGAACCTAGTGATTAATAAACAAACGGCGCATCCCATAAAGCGTCTGACAAGTCCCTGCTCATCGCCCCTCACACTCACAGTCTGGGCTCAGGTGGAGTGCACATATCAAAGTATATCAAACAGGAATGAAGTTAGTCCAACCTTGGCCAAGGTTGAACCCCCCGTCCTCCCTGTCCTTGTCTCCTGGTTGTCTTTTTCCTCCACCTGTCCATCTGAAAGCTGATGAGAGTATCTTCCAGACACGTGCTTCAGAGCACCAGTCTAGGTCTGAGCTTTCATCTTTCATTCCCCGGCCCTCGTCACTCGACTGGGGCTTTGTACCCGCCGACGGGGTAAGTGTTGCATTTGCCGGCGTTTTGTAAACAGACACACCTTTTGTGAAAGATGATGTGAATGAGATGAAGTTACTAACTACTGGAGCTGTGTGGCTGTTGCTGAAGGAAAGGGCTGACCCCCTTGCTGAGGGCATATTAGATTGCCCCTTGTTGAGAGGGGTACGTGTAGAGTGAGATTCTAAGTTCCAGTGAGCACAGTGAGCACTTACAAGAAGTTGTCCAACCTTAGGCAATGCCAGCAAGAGACTTCCAGGGTCGGGCTGTGATGGTGCTGGTTGTTATTTCCTACCCAACATTTAGTCACATCATTATGACTACATGCAAAACTGATTAATTAGCTCTATGATTTACTCAGCGTTATCACGTGGGCCTACCGGCTGAATTACAGTTGTGCAAAATGTCATTCCAAAAGCCATTATGGGATATTTCATTCAAACTAAATAAAAACCACATCACTGAAATGAATACAGCCTGTAAGCACTACTGTATATCTGCTGTAATGCACAGGTGTGTACGTGTACACATTTGATCTGAAAACAAGTAAATACAGCAAATCACTGAGTGCACAATGACAATGTCAACACTGACATATAGTGGCTTGTGATGTAAACTCCACACTGATATTAGTGAACAGTGAGCTGAACACAGACCAAATGAGGCCATTCGACTGTTTGTTGTTTTGTCCGACTTTTCAGTCAGTCTCTCGAGTCACTGTTATGCTGTTGGCGATACAGGCTTCTCGTCCTAAGCTGCTTTGGCCAAACAAATGTGATTTAGCCTAATCATTTCACTCAAACAAGTTGGTATTGTTTTGGGTGTTTTTCCACTCAGCATTTTTGCATAATTAGCATTAAAACCTCCTGATCAATGCCTCCTTAAACCAAGGAGGCTGAAGTTGCACCTTAATGCTCAAGATGTCATATAAAAACAGCTCAAATACAAAGAGTGACTGATATGCTGACTTTTCTTGCATTTAAAGCTGCACCTATCAATATTTCTGAAATTGCCTATTGATCGTGATTTGAGGAAGGTGTCGCTCGTAGCAGAGATATTACTGAATGATCACACAAATCTATGAAGCCTTTTTATAAAGTAGTATTTAGTTAAACAAAACACAAAAGAAAAATTCAAACAGAATAAGGAATAATTTTAATTATCTAATAAATGTTACTATTAAAACTGTATAATCCCTTTACAGTTTCATTATTATGCTTTAGGCCAGTAGGTGTCACATGACAGCTACTGTCATAACTACTGGCAATTAGGAGAGTCTGTGTTGTACTGCAGAAGACTGGTGATAGACTTAGACCAAATGAAAGGGCTGTCAGAGACACTAGAAGTGCGGTACAGTATAAATGATCATGCCTTACCATTAATTTAACTAATGATGAGTGCTCCGAGTGCAACAATAGTAATTTTGTCATAAAGCTGTCAGCAGTTAATCAATCTGTTAAGGGGTTTCCTCCTTCAATGTAAGATTTATTAAATGGTCACGCAGGCTTGTCCAGACATGCTCAAGTCTATCTACACAAGGCTAAAGTTTAAATGTTTGAGAATGCTAATGCTCCTATTTATCACAATCTCCATTATCATTTCATATTACCCACTAACTGAATGGGGTACTTTCAGTGCTTTTTTTTTTCACAGGAAACATCATGACTTGACAAGACAATTTATGTTTCTTCTCCCTGCTGTGTGATTTTTTTTTTTTTTTTTTATCTGGGGTTTGAATATTTTGTCTGAGCTCCTCAGGCTGTATCTTGTGTAGCCAAGACTTGCACCGTAGATGCCTTAAGGACTTCCAAGGCCTGCTGGTACATCTGCCAACAATAGGAATTTCCCTAGTTTACACATCTCTAACACAAAGTGAGGTTATCTCTAAAGATTTAGCCTCATTGTTTCCCTTTTGGAGGTTTTCATGCCACTGTAGCATTTGACTGATGTTACTTCAGAATCTATTTGCTAAGCCGACTTTATCTTCAGTGATCAATGTAATGAACATTGCTCACAGGGCTGTTCTTTCACATATATATTGTTCACTTGTGGCAAGACTCATGCACACCTCAATTTAAAAATAACTGAAACTGAAAATGCATTCTTTAATATGCTCTAAAGTTTGACAGGAGCAATATATTCTACTATAGGTTTATAGCCTTGTCTGTAAGCTATACTGCATTAAATAACAACATTGGCTGCAAATCTGTAGATGACACCCTACAATCAAACACCAATTTTTTCAACTGCAAAGAAATAGTTTCATTTGGGAAAATACATGTATTTGTTTGCTTGCATGGATTAAGATGATACGTTTGATACAATAATGTCTGTCAGATGAACATGTAGCAGCAAGATAAAACAAGAAACAAAGTGTAACTACAATATGTTGGTAGCAAGTAGCAGCCCACAGTGACATCACCCATTGGTTTGTGAACTGTAGATTTGAAGAGTTCCACCTTTCAACCAGTGCCATGATGGGGTTCTTTGCAAACCGATGTAGAATTGGGGCTGGGGCTGACTGAGAGCTCGTCCACAGAGCGCCCACCTACACGGACCACCTGTCAATCAAGCTGTATCCACGTTACTGTGATTTATGGTCTATTTTACTCTAAATGAGACCACAATTTACAAAATGAACATCATGCTGTATTGAAGCAGACGTGAAACTAGCAATTGAACAATAAACTCCTCAGGAAAATTTAGGCTTCAGGCACTTCCGCATTGGCTCTATTTTCCCGACCCAGTGAATACTGAGTGTCCATTGTTATATACAGTCTAGGTTTGGTTGGTGGGGACAAAGCTAACTGTTTGCAGTCACTAGCTGTGTCCCAATTCAGGGGCCGCATCCTTCAGAGGCTGCATTTGAAGATTAGATGCATTACAGCAACGCAACTAGGCTGTCCCACTTTGAGGGCGGGCTCCTTCATACATGGCCACCAAATGGGTCCTTCCATTCCTGAGCAACAGAGGTTCCAACGGGTGGATCCCTCTTGGGCTAGCCTATCCCTGGATTTATTGAACACTGGTGACGAGGCTTACGAGCCAACTATGCGGGCGGCCGAGCTGCAGTCAGTGCAGTGGCTCAAAGCAACGATTAGTGCATCGGTACCAGTGGGACAAGCCTGTAACGATAGGCGAGGCAAAGCTAAATGGCTGCTGTATTTAACTTCTAATTCACTAGACAGAAATGACAGCAATGTCAAGCTTAACCCTCTGAAGGAACATCGCCAAAATGTCAAATGTATGCAACACGATTGATACTAAATGAACTAGTACTACTCTTCATTTACCTACAACACCCTCTTCTGATACATTCATCATCCAAACCTCTGAGGTGAACACCATACAATCCCACCTAAAGCTAGTTTTGAATTTTAACTAATATTTATAAAGGTGAATGAAATTATTGTTTTTGCTGTCAGTGCTTGCTCCTGGTGCTCTTACTCTGCCACTTTGAAGTAAAATATAAAAGTGTTGTTTAATGTGGTCATGTGCTGTTCATATATTGCCTTCCGATTGTAGTCAGCTCTTCTTAAATACATAGCCAGGGCTGTAATTTTTTACAAGTTAAGGCAAAATTTACTCTAAATACAGTATCGCAGTTTCAAATGGCTGGGATAACCATCTCATTTTGTATATATCGCCATTTGATATTCAGTCAACCATCCTTTCTCTCATCGAGTGGCGTGGTGTTATTAAATTGTATAATCATACATTTTGTGAATGAAACGACTCACTGTTGAGTCAAAATGATAGGTATGAAGCATTTACTTAGAGTATGTGAGACCCAGTGAGCCTCTGGGTGTGAATATGTAAGCATGAACTCTTTGCCTTCGGAGTTGAAGTATGAACACATATCTTGTATGTAACATCATATATTACACATAACTTTGATAATATGAAGCAAAGAAAACACTGATAAACGAATTGATATGAAACTAATGGGAAGCCAGCTCTCTAATTGCACCACATTATATTTTGCAGCGCTAATTTCATTTTGATGGTGACATTTATAATTATACTTTGGAAACAGCACATAGCAGAAGTGCAGGTGCACACACACAAACACACACACACACACACACACACACACACACACACACACACACACACACACACACACACACACAAACCCTCTTTCTTGCCATTTACTTACTGTTGTTTTATCTTTCTGTTTCTATAGATAACTGTGACAAAACAGTTTCTTTAAAGTTTATAAATACATCTACTTTGACATGATTAGGCTAAAAATAACTTTTTACAGGAAACAAATTCAAGGCGTTCATTTATTCAGCTTCCATCTGCAAAAAAAAATTTCTTGAAATCTGCACCATCAAAGCTGAAAGCCACTGAATCTCTAAAGTAAAGGCCCTCTTGAGTCGAAGCCTTTTTGTCTGCAGGTCTCCTCGGACCAGCAGATGATGAATAGGAGAGAGAACACTGCTGGTAGCTGGGCACAGACCACCACAAGCTCCCCTCTGTCTCTCCTCCACCAATATGAATCACTGTGGTGTTATGAGAACAGGATAGCTCTTGAGACGCTTGCCTTTCACTCCTGAGATGGTGCGTAAACAGAGCAGGGGCCGACAGATGGGCCTCAGCAAACTGGTCCCGTTGACCTTTCAACCCCACTGTCCAGCACTCCCCTCTTCTCTATAAGCAAATGTAGTGGAATTCCAAAGAGATTATCATCCTTTATGTCGCTTAGTTTGCTACCCATTGCGAGCGGGGAATATACAGAATAAACTAGGAAATGCAGCTCATGCTCCCAGGAACCGACCATGGACACGGTGTTTATATAGGTATATAAAAGTTACAAACTTAAAAAGAAAACGATTGAATCTAATATAAGGCTAAGTGCTACTGTATGATTCTAATCTGAAAATGTACATTTTAATTTGATCTGATTTGGTGATTTGAAATGATGTGTTTCACAGGTACCCACCCAGTCTTTCAGTAGTCTGTCCAAACAAATGGTGTGACTTCACCCGTTTTGCAGTATTGTTGCATAGTTTTGATGCACATTCAGCTTACTGCTGTATTGCTACTGTTTATTTGTGCACATCACATGTATGGTGCGAGCGGTGATGAGAGAGTCGTCTGTCTGAGTGAGGAATTTGAACTTGTACAGTGAGACAGAAGAAAGAAGAGACTAGCAATTTGGAAAATGATCACTTGAGATTGCCCGAAGCTCTACTTTTGTATATTCTTGTTCTCATTTTCAGCCCATTTCCTGGTATAAGCAGGGCCTGCCCAAGGTTTTATTGAGTGAGTACTCTATGGAGGCAGATTCATTCATAATTTCCTGTGCATAGCCATTATTTGGCTTCATTTCACAGTGACACACTGTACACAATCATTATAGATTTTAGTTATCATTCTAAAGTCACAGTTGTGCTCATCCTTTGTTATTTGTCATGAAGTCCCATGGCCCTGAGTAAGCAAAATACTTCACAGTACAATTGTTTTTACATTCTTTTTCTCAACTTTTTCCTGACCATATTTAATTTTTTACAACTAAGAAACCCCACCCCAACATGTTTTGTATGGGGGTATCAGTATGTTGCAATTTTCTGGGGGATGATTCAAGATGGAGTACTCCAGTTCTTTATGATGGTATGTATATGCCAAAGCTTTTCATAAAAGTAGACTTGTTTTAAATTCAGTCTATTTGTTTCCATTAAACAATTTGAATTTTATGTAGCAGCTTGTTGGAGATGAATAATCTTGGACCACAGGAACACTTCATAAACTGTTCCCAGTTCCATGGACAGTATGTGACCATGCATGACAGCTGAAAAAAAAAAATCCATACCTGTGCAGATCCTAAACCATGTTGACAGTCAACAGACATTGATGGGTTTTCAAAGAAACACTATATGCCCAAATTGTTTTTTAAAAACCGACATCTTTTAGTATTGAGGTAAGTACAAGTCAAACCCCTGCAAAAAAACCCTGCTTCTAATACTGCAACTTGCATGAACTGAACACACTTGTGTGGATGCTTTTGTAAATGAACACTCCTTTTTTTTAAGGTGCGTCTGTTAGTCTAACCTCTCTGTGTCAGTGTTGTGAAGTAAACATTTGTGCAGCACAGATTATACTGCTGCTGATCCTTGCAAGAGGCCTTTTTTGCATTCCGCATTGCATTTTAATCTGCTTTGCATTTTTTTTTCGTAGAAGCAAAGGGAAACAATTCAGTATAAGCTGGTCAGGTCAGCATTGTGGTTTGTTTTCCATGCCAACTGCAAGGATTTAAACTGCCATGAGAAACCACCAATTGATCCTGTTACACTTCGCACTCATAACTTTCTGTTGTTCTCTTTTGAAACAAAAGAAATGAAGAAACTTGACAGACTTTTGTTGAGAGAGAGAAAAAAAACAGGCATACAGATGTTACAACTGTGAGTTTTCTAAAGTTTACTTTCCCAACAGTATGTCCATAGATTATTTGCAGTACTCTATATATTTTTCATTCATCCCCTCAGGGGGAGCATTCAATCACATGGTTTTGAAGGAAAGCACACTTACTTCTATAACAATGCTGATTAACAGAACATTTCCCTTTTGTAGACGACCACAAAGAGCGACTCTTAGCGTCTCTGTGGCTGAGTCACCACACAGTTTGGGCCCCATTCATGTTTTTCCCATGTTGCAATTTACTCACTGAATTAGGCTTGGACCAAAAAAAGTGTTTCAGTCCCAATTATCATCTGGCAAGGAGCAGAGGCGGTCCAACAGGGGTGGGGGTGAGATACTTAAGCCTTTTCACTAGTGTTGCCTTGTTTCCCCTGTTCCTCTCCTTGAGAGAGTAATGTGTTTCCTGACACAAAAGGAGGATCTTCAGAGATATGCCAAGAGTCTGGAGAGTGTGTTTGCTGGACCTGTGAAGAGACCTCTTTAGGAGGCTTTGAGGACAATGGAGCATGGGCACCGGCCGTGGTTTACTTTGTCCGTTTTAAGCATTTCACACGCACCCAGGGCAACAGCCGGTCTGAGCAAAGGCACAACATTAGTCTGAGTTATTAAAAAAGGTCTTTTTCATCTTTGTCACCCAATCAGGGCAATGATCGCTCCAAGGGAGTTATGTTTGCCTAACTTTTTTTATTTTCGATTTGTTGAGACTCCCCACATTCTTTACTACAAACTTTCCTTCCCGCATTGAAAAGTTTAATCTTATTTTTATGTTGTTTATTTTAGTATATTAATGTTGCTTATCAGCTCAGTATCTAGATAAAGCTGTTGTGATATTGTAATGAACGAAACTACTAACAGCAGGATGCCCATTATGGGATTTGAATATGCAGCTTATATTGCTTCCTGTCAAAGATGTTTTTTAAAAACTCATTAATATTAAACAACAATCAATCTACAGGTTCATACTGTAAGCCAAAATAATCAACACATTAAAAACAGATTCAGTTGACATTTTTTCATGAAATGATCCTGCAACAGTCTTTTTCTAAAATCAATCTTTTTTTATATTTACTGAGGTCAGTGTGGGTATATACCCCGCATTCTTCACAGTGACAGAATCAGTGTGTCATAGGATTATAGGGAAATTCAATTGCACTGTATTATTGTACATACATGAATAATGGATTAGTACATTGACAAAACTAAAGATCAAAAGCAATTATCAATTTAATGATGAAGTGTCAGTTTAATAACTAATCTGGATCATTCAATCTCATGACGAAAAGGACAAAATATTTACAGTTTGAAAGAACAACAACAATACTGGAGGAGACACCCAATACATCTCCATTACAGCTGAAGTTTCCCATCTCTCCTGCTTCATCCGCTACATCACATTGTCCACATCTCAACGGCTTTTGTTGCTATAGCAATATGTAGATCTGACAAGGCCCCAGTTTACTCCTGGTTTCAGTTGTGGTAATGGCACATTGTGGATGTGTCAAACAGTCTTTGCAGGTTTTCCCGGACAATAAGAACACTATCAATGTATGTTTGCATATGAATGACTAAATTTCAGGTTTACAGTAATTAAAACATGTAATGGATACCGTCCAGGTTTGAATTTGTGAAAATATTATTACAATTTTTTTTGCAGCAAATTCTTTCAGTGAGAAATGTTCAAATATCATTTATATAACCTGCAATCACAGATACACCACAGACTAGCAAATATTTAAATAAACTAAAGTGGATAACAAACTTGGTGTATCATTAACTTTCATATCATTACACATCCTATCATTTTTGGGGATTGCTGCAGTAATATGGGTTTCAAGGATGTTATTAATAATAAATAAATAGCACTTCTGTACTTATTTTATATTTATATTTTGATTATATCATCCCTCCATAGTTTCTGACTTTATGGTTATTTCTTTATAATGCTGAGGAAAAATACAGTGCTCCAATATCTGCCAGTGCCCATTTAAAGTCAGCGTGTACATTAAAACATCAACACACCTACTTGTGCATCAATCACTTGAGACAACCCATAAATACTCTGTTTTGAATGAGGACCTGATAACGGTAGCAGCAGAGCTCTTAAGAAAACACAACCATACAAACCACAGACTCTGTGCAGTCAACTAATGTTGTGTTAAATATTAATCTCACACACTTTGAGAGCAGCATTCCTGAGATCACAGTTTAGGCAACTTGTGGAATGCAACACTAAGCCCTGAAACTGTACTTCCTGGCTGTGAACAGAGGCATGCTGGGAAGGCCTATAGATACCTTTTACCCTCTGTCTCTCAACAGGTGTCTTCTCCCTTCCTGATCCCTAAATAACCGCTCTTCTGTGAGATAATGAGGGATGGGTTGGACAAATATAATTGTAAGATTTTGTATTCTCTCTTTGATTTAAGTAAACAAAAACAGTGACAGCTTGCGCTGACATTTGGAATTTGGCTTTTAAGGACCAATAGGGTCATGAGGTGAAGGTGTGACCGTACCCCACACCCAAACAAAAAAAATAGCCTAACCGATCACATGGTACATGTCTTGAGAAAGCATGTGCATGCAGATCTGTGGTAGTCCCTGTGAAATATCTTGATATAAGCCCCACTTGCCAGACCACATAATTAGCTTTTGACCTACATTTCTCCCCGAGGTTTTTTTGCATGAGCTACAGGTCAGTTTCACTGGGATAATACTCAATGCATTATGGAACTCTTTGTCTAAAAGAAGACCAAGACACAGTCTTTGCCAAACAGACACTAAATCGTCTTTTCAAAAGAAGCTGTTTATGGATGTGCTTCCTCAAAGCGAGTTGAGAGGGTGTTTGTGCATGACGATCTTTTGTTAATGTGATGGTGTGGGTGGACAGGTCCTTGAATGATGTTCCACAGGATGTAGTTTGGCTCCAAATGAAGTGTCTGTATAACTACTGTATGGTATTTTTATAACATAACAATCACAGAATGAAAGTGTAACAGGACATGACATGACATTGTGACGCAAAGTGACATGTGACAGTTTGATATGACATTACATAATGTGACATGATATTCCATGGCACTGACATTACAATAAAGTCTAACATGACATGTGATATAGTATTCCATATAATACTATAATTTGACATGATATGGCATGGCATAATATAATGTGACACATTACTCTAGAACATCTTCATGTCATGACACTCATGACACATATCTGATATGACATTGAGTGAAATGACATAATGCAATATAATATTCCATAATATGACAGAATATGACCTGGTTTTACATAGCAGGACATAATGTGATATACAATTCTATGACATGACACAATATGATATGATATTCTATGAGATTTGACAGTCTATGACATGAGACAATGTGATAAAACATTCTATGATATGACACAATGTAATATGATATTCTATGACATGGCATTTCATAGCATGGCATAATAGTCCATGGCATGACTTATGTTAAAAAGATATGGATAGGTTTGGATCATACTCTCAGTTACTCTGAAATCTTATCCAAAATCACAACATGAACTCCACATTTTATGCAATAAGCAATATAAAACATAATCTATGATTCCACAAAACTGAAATAGCTACGCGGAGGACTGAAAGAAATGAGAAATTATTATTTGCATTGCTAAGACAATTTGCAAATTCATGATGACACTTGACTATTCAACATGACACATCGTACTTGTTGTGCCTAGTTAATGCATAATCTATTTATGCAGGAGAACGCTGATTGTGTGTGTAATCCCAGTCAAAATTCTTGTGGTGAAAGAGGATGCAGGCCTTACAGCAGATTAATGCCATGACGATGTGTTCCGCTGCTGATGAGACCGGGCTAAGCACTTTCTTTATGGATGGAAGAAATGTTGGGGTTCCCTGCGCAGAGGGACGGGGGGCCACAGGGTGATATGTGTTGCAGAATTCATACTGTTCTTAATGTTCTCACCATAGAGAATAAAGGATTTGGAAAACAAGAAAAGACAAAGCAATTCAGGCATCTTTTGTATAAAATCCTCCGAAGAGCTACTCAGCCCATGATTTCATTATCAGTGCGACTTACACTAATCCTCTCAGAGTGGAGTTGGCCCTTGTAAGATGTCTATACTTGGGTATCAAAAAACCCTGGGTATCAATGGGTAAGAGGGTTGGGAATATGCCTAAAGTTTACTTGTGTGCGTGTGTGTGTGTCTGTGAGGCTGTGTAATTGTGCATGTTTGCAAACAACGTGTGTGTGTGTGTGTGTGTGTGTGTGTGTGTGTGTGTGTGCGTGTGGGGGAATGCTGGCTGTTTGAGATCATCCCCAGATGCTCAAGACTGTTTTGATTTCCCACTTCATGGTGAACGTGAGAGTAATCCCTTCAGGATTCCCCCTCTAGAGGTCTTTAGCTGCCATAAGCCACCATTCAACAGGCAAAACCCAACATGGGCTCAATACAGCCTGCTGGTATTACTGGATGATCAGGGAGGGGAGAAGGATTAATCTGCCCTTGTGGCTAACTTGTCACTGAAAAGAAACCTGCAGGGAAGCCAGCCATGAGGCTGGTGGGCTGACAAAATATATTGTTCATCCTCTGGATTCACTGAAGGAAACCTGGGAAGGATTTGTTAACCGAAGACTGAATGATAAATTACTTAATTTATATTATTTTATGTTTTTTTATCAATCTCGTTTTTAGTTTTAAAGCTCTTTTATTAAAGCCATGTTGTTAAGCAACTGTACAATTAACACTATGGATGCTAATGGGCCTAACGAGAATAATTTTAATATTTCCTGATTTTATGTGCACATATCCTAGTTCATAAATTACATGAAGCCATTTACTGCAATTAATGTTAAAAATAGTTCCAGCATTTTTGGTAACGCTGCCCCACATGCCCCATTATCTGGCATTTAAAAACAGTATATATTTAATAAATGTGGTATAAAGGACTTCTATGTAACTGTAAGTAGATATGAAGATATAATATTTGTTAAAAACCATAGACATTTTCTATGTATTCTGTGTTTTACCATATTGTCATTCATTATCTGTTTATACACCAGCGTCCACTTATGGGTGTCTACAAGAGGAGTTATAGTTCTTGACCAACACACAAAAAATAATAATAAATGTGTGCTTTACAAAACACTAGATGGGATGATGACGGTGGCCCTGAAGTGCAAATCACAACGACAATATGAAAAACATTTTTTTATTTGTTGTTGTTTAATTAAAGCAGATAGACCACACAAGAGTAATATGAATTATTTCTCACTCCTAGTTCCCTAAATTCAATAATAATTTGTTTATTATTTATGCATGTGGATTTTTGTGGCCCCAGAAAAATTTTATGTTTTCACATGATGAACATCAAGGAGTTTTACATAATAAGAGCCTGCTCTTTATCAATTTTACAATTTCTGTCTGACCATTTAATCTTTAAATTCAGTTGCAAGAATACATGATGCAATAAACAGCAAAATTTAAATGAATATGTCACAGTGGCATCGCATATTGATGTGTTTGCCAAATTCTCCTGCCATTCAAGTAAATCCAGGTGATACACTAACCCCCCTTTAAGTGCTTGATCTGAAAAGAGGTATTGTTTAGAATATAACATGGATAACACTGACAAGGAATTAGGTGGCCTGAATGCGATGCAGTAGCATGCCCTCCTTTCCACCCAAAAGATTCATGTCACATTGCACATATTGGTGGATTACTGGCTAGTTTAAAGAGATTAAGTTGAGTTCCTCTGGTGTGCAATCAAGTCTGAGCAGCATGCCTTATAATGCACCGCTAAGAAGAAAAGGCCCTGTCACACTGGTTCTCCTTCTGTCTTACTCTCAAGGTCTCTCGTCATTTGACTGTCTGAATGGCTTTGTGTGACAGCGGTAACTACGCCGCACTGATTGCAGCCAAGCCACATGGTGTTGCCATGGTAATGGCACTCAGGTTGCTTCTTTTGTGCTATGCTTTGTGGCAATCTATTGCTGTCATATACCTGAAACAAACATATGCAGTCATAGCTGTGGGTTTATGTGCAGTTAAGGCATGAAAATAGTGAATATGACACTGTTTGGATATTTCAAGGGTCAGTTTACCGAAATTACACACATAAATATTTTCTCATAATCCCAATTGTCTCTCGATAGTTTTCAGAGAGACATTTCAGCCACATTAGGTTGTTTCTCTTCATAAAAAGCTGGTTGTGATGAAGTGTCATACAAAAACCTGATAAAATCCCTAAAAGACTAATTCCTGAGGTTGTCACAATTGTATCTCCCCACCAAGATACAATTGTATCTTGGTGGGCCATCAGTGTTCTACTAAACCCTACTAAAGATGTTTTATTCCAATTAATACGTCATCTAGTAGCTCTAAAGATTATCTGGTTACTAAATCCTCCAACCCCAACAAGATCCTCAAATTTGGTCTTTATAATTATTTATATATGTATAATATTGATTTGATTCTTCAGTATAGTCTGGGTATGATTTGTTTATATGAGATATGGTATATGGTATGCCAAATCTGCTTGGGTTTCTGAACAAGGTGATGCTGTTGCTTTAATCCAAAAGTCTATTTTCAATTTAACCTTCAAACTAGATTTTACTTTTGATTCTTTTTAGGCTTGACTGTTATCACCTCTACCAGCAACAAAATGCTTTGTCCAGGACATCAAAAGTTCAACTCACTGTTATCAATAGACCCCCTCGCCCATATTCACATTATTAAAAGAGTTTAAAGAATTGATCTCAGACCATGTTCATTCTGATGAGATTCTAATTACAAGGAGTCTGATCCTCCAGGAGTCTGACACTTATTGATACTTTCAGTTTCACCCGTGCTTGAACCTATTCAGTGCAGTGGTAATACGCTTGACCTGATTCTATCCTGTGGGATAGTGGTTCTCCCCTATGTCTCCCCTATATCACATCCATTTACCACGAGGAACATTGGTCCATCAACCTCACCCACTCTTAGTGATTACTAGTGTTCTTCCTCTCACAGCAGCAACATACTCTGGACAGAACTGTGTTTAAGTCACTGGTTCAGTTTTCAACAGTCTCCTCGATTCAACTGCACATCTTACCACCAAAACAAGAGTGGAAATGGCAAAACTGGAAGACTTCTAACCTCTGTGGCACGAGTGTGTGCTGAATTAGAAGCATATTCAGTCTCATTCTAGAGCAGCATTTCTCTTATTTAATCAATAACTATATATATATATATATATATATATATATAATCATAGATTTGATTGACACTGTAGCCAGAATTCTTCTCTTGTAAATAGATGAGATTAGATAAAAAATTAGTTCCTTACCTCTAGATGTTTCTGAACCGGTTTAGCATGATGCTGAATCAGAGATAATCTGTAACACATTAATACATTTTGACACTGTACCTCTGGAATCATTGTCCAAGTTAATGTTGGCTGAGAAACCTCCTCAACACTTTACCAGCTAAACTCTCCAAGATCTCTGGCCAGTTTTTGAACCTACAAAATATGGACTTCTTAATAATTATCGACCAGTTACTTTTCTTCTTTTTCCACAAGTACTAGAATTTTTTTTGTCTCTGCAAGTTTCCATCCATATTTTTAATGCTATGCTCACACCAAACGCAAATATTTTCAGATTGCATTAATCGCGTGAGTTTGGAATATTCACCCGTTCTCCGTCAGACAAGGATGTCAGGGACGTAGGGAGGATCTCAATGCTAATTGGCCTTTGCATCACGCACATATCTCGCTCGAGTTCAAATAATTCAACTCGCAATAATCTCACTACATGAAACATTAATCTTGTGTGGTGTGAACGTTCCGTAAGAGTAATCTGGTTTCAAAAACGATGTCTTACTTATCTGAAAAAAATGCAGTGTTTCTTTTAATAATGCTACATCGGTATTTTCTGATGTGAAACATGGAGTGACCCAAGGGATCTGTTCTTGGCCATCTGCCCTTTTCCATTTATATTCCTCCTTTTGACAAGTTCAACCTATATGGGTTTTTCTTTGTCACATTCAAGGGTATAGAGACAGAGGGTGTTATAATGCTCAACAGATTGTTAACCCCCTTGAGGCATTAATTTCAAGTATCCAAGTACTGCAAATCCAAGTTCAAGTATTTGCTGTTGCAAATTAGTCATTTATTAATGTAATTTCAAGGAGTCAGGTTTAAACAGAGGTGCTTTTCTTTGTTTTGCTATTGTGACATTATAAAAAAATACTGAAGGGACATATCTCTATTTGTCATGATATGAACGGGAAAAAACCTTTGCAATGTAGCCTGAATTAATGTTGTCTCTATTCGTTTTTCACAGCAGGATGTTTGTTTTGTTAATTAGATTAATAAACCATTTAATCTCCTGTGATGTTCATATTCCAGAGAAAAATGGACAGCAATTACACAAGACCATGTTTAAAAGTCATAGGATATAACTCATTTGCATTCCAGACTGTGTGAATATTTACTTCAGGTCTGAGCAATGCGTCACCAGGACGGCCACCACAAAACTCGACATGTCATCATTGAGCTCTTTAGAAGTCATCAGCAGCAATGCTCAACATAATCTTGAATTGGCAATGCTCCGTTTGAAGTTGTCTGTGGGAGAGAGGAGGCTGAGGCACAATTATCTTGTATTTCCTCAAGAGGTCTGGTGTTGTGGAGGAAAGGCTGAGTAAAATAGATCAGAGAATGAGGGTACACACAGAAGTACATCTAAGGGCTTCATAGATCCCAGGTATTACCAACTGTCTGAATTAACAGGATACACATACTTCACTTAACAGTCAACATGTCATGTCTTAACAGCGTTTGGCTTCACCTATGAGCCAAAATTCTTACATGAAGCCCTGTGAGCCCCTTGCTGTTTCGCAAGCTTAGATGAGGTCTTAAGCCTCAACAGAAGATGAATGCCGAGTGCTAAATTAATTTGAGGCATTTTCTTTTGTGCGCTGACAAAAGCGACCAGGTTGGTGCTGGTTTCCATAGCTGATGACAGATCATCGGGCTGCAGTGTTTGCCCAGGTGTCAGGCCTCCCACTGCAGACAGCAAAGGGTTTGTCCAGGTCTCCCAACTTCACATTGCTGAAGCTTCTGTGCCTTAATTGTACAGATTGCTTCATTCAATATCGCCATGAAAGAGCCTCTGAAAAATAATCGTGACAAAATAACAGTGCCCCTCGTTGAAAGGTTGAAACATGCCCTGTTTTACAAGACATTGCAGGCTGCGAGAAATAGGAAGAGACTTTTTCAAAACACTTTTGAAAATAGTGTTTCTAACTTTGGTCTTAAGAAAACTTCCGACCTTTAAACACACAGAAAAAAATAATAATATAATATCCAGGTTTGTATGGTGTATGCAATATACTTTTCAGCACTCTACTTACACTCTTTCCAAACAACATTAATCAAGAACAAATGCATTATTTACAGTTGCAATAAGGTGCTTTAATTGCTCAGCAGTGTGTAAAAAGTCATGCACTGAGATATTTGGCAGATCATTGCAGTGTTTGGTGTGGTCAGGAATTTCTGGATGTATAAATATACGAGGATCTAAGTATATGGTTTGATCTGTGTGACATTGAAGTTTGCAGTGTTTGTTTAAGGTTAAGCTCCTGGAGGCCAGTCCAAAAGTTCGTATCCCATCACTCAGGAAGCTTGTTATGTCTGCATTTGGAGGACTGGGCGGAGTGATCGCAGCACAGCTGGCAGGTACAATGCGTCTGGATCTATAAATTCCCTTTGGCTGCAATGCATGACATCCCTCACCTTTACCCAACCCCTCTGACAGAGCTGCCACAGGTAACAAACCTAACAAGATGCTTTTTTATCGCAGGAAAATGCTCCTGCTCACCTGCCGCTTGTCCTGATTTACATACTGATACTTGCTGCACATGTTTAACAGCATATATAACCAGCCTATAGCAGAGCACATTGTGCTTTCTTGTAGGGAAATCACAGGTGCTCCAAATCACTCTCTTGGTTTGAGGGAGTGTCATTTACACTTCTCCCACAGTCGGTTTCTTCTATGATGTGTTCAGCCTTTTGAAAAACACTCACCCTGGACCCGATCATGTGCACACATGCTGCTCCTGCAAGTTTATATTTGTCCCTCTTTTCACTTGTAAGAGTTGATATAAGAGGAGAAAAAAAAACAGTTGAATTTCATGACAATCTTGAAAAAGAGCACAAGTTTCTCTACATTGCTACGGCTTACTGGACAAAAGAGTGAGGGGATCCGTTTTTCCACAGGGTGAGCAGGGAAGAACTAGAAGCCTCTGCCACTTAATTTGGCGGCTGAGACTTACCCTGCGAAGTTTTGTTTTTCTAAGCCCTCCAACATAACAGAGTGTGCCTTGCCGTCAGCACCTTAAGCAAGTAAAAGCGCTTCCTTTATGGACTAAACCCGCCAGATATTTGCTTTGCGAAGCCCAGCAAGAAGAAAAGAGGAGGGTTTGCAGTGAATAACTTTTAAAACACAGTGTACGAAAGCGCAAAAAGCAGCAGGCGACATGAAAGAGAAGGAGAAATGAATTGAATGTTGTTTTTTTCCCCCAACTCTATGAAAAAGAGGGCGATGGGATCTGAAGGCTTCTTTTCCAAAAGCCGTAGCCAGGTGATTCATCACAGCGCTCTGTCAAAAGAACTTTCCACAACATGAGACGAACAATGACACTGTGATTGCAAGGACAGGAGAGCTCTTGATTGAAAGATATCAGCTATATGTTCAGCTTCCCAGAGAGAGAAGGCCAAATGCAAGACGATGGTTGAAGGAGGAGAGGGGTGGGGGGGGAATCAAAAATCTTAACCCTTCGACATGGGTGTCAAGAGAGCTTTTTAGGGAGATCTGCGTAACGAGACCTTCCAGATATAAATTAACCAAAACAATTTAACAGCTGCTTAACCATGAACAGAGGAGCTGCCAGGCAGATTGATTGGAGATGTAGCAAAGGAGAGTGACTTTCAGATTTGCAGTCTGCTGTTGTGTGACGGTGAGTCCTCAGCTGTGGAGCGATGCTGAACAGATCGTGGACCACTGCCAGATCTTAAGATCACACATTCAGCTGAACAGGAGACTCCAAACCAGGTTTGTGGTGAGTTTGTTGGACCAACACGCACATAAAAATATATTTCATTCTATTTTGCAGTTGCACATGCACAGTTCAACACCTTACTCAAATATTAACGATTGATAAACCAAAAAAAAGGCTGTGAGCCAATAACAGCATCTGCAGCCCCATGTCAAATTGTTAAAATGGAGAGTTATTATATGTACATAAAAAATATTTTTTTTGTGTGTAAGTCTTTTTTTGTGTGAATTTGTTTTTTCATAAGGGTTACCCAATAAACTTTATTATAATTATCTATACACATTGTAAAAAAATGACATTTGTGAAATGTTTAACAAACACTTAAAACAGATCAAAGATAGAAAATATACCAGAAAACAAGTTCAAATAAAGTATAAATTTGTTGTTAGCTAAATGTACTCAAAGTACATTATCCCAATAGGTGTTATTGGAATTTTTTAGGCAGCATTCTACTGCAGTGTTGAATTATGTGCATCCTGCTGCAGTTTCAGTTATAATAATGCATCATATATTACAACCCAGTCATATGTTTTGTAGATAAAATCATAAACTGTCAATCAACTCCAGGCCTCAAGGGAAAGAATGAAGCACCAGAAGCATGCTTACATACAGTACATGAATAAATATTACTTTTCACTGCCAGATATCGATGACACTAAATTTCATAATAAGCATTACTGATATACAGAAAATGATGTCCTTTCTTACGGCGAAGGAATATAATAAATACTAACAATGAAAGTGAAAATAATAAAAAATATATATTACAATTTTAGTTAATCATTTATTAATGTAAATTTCATCTGTTTAATTTCTCCTGTTAACTGACATCTTATCTGCACATTATATAACACAATAATGTTAGTTAATCGTAATGTTTCAATCACAGACCGAATCTGGCAACTAATAAAGTTGAAAAGATCAGGGTGAAACTAAACCAGCATTTCTTTCCTCAGATGTTGCCCTCTGTGTTAGATCTCACATTAGTTCCTTCCCCTGACTGCGTCTCCACCTTCACCCCCTCATGATAAAAGAGTAATCACCTTAGATACTATTTACACTCAGGGCCGAGCACTACCATTACCCTTCCATCAATATCAGCATTTAAAGTTCATAAATCTGTGAGGCAGACCTCTAGCCTGTAATTTTCGCACTCCCTAATTCACGGTGAGAAGAATAATATTACAGGGTATTCAGCTAAATAGTGATGACACTCAACACGTAATTGTGAGAGGCAACGAGAACTCTCACTCGTTACAAAAGCCACGATACATTGATGCCCATGCTGTATGAGGAAGTTTACGCGTCACAACAATATTGTTATGAAATTCCTCCTTAAGGAAAATACAGACGGGCTTTCCCTCTGTGCATTTACACACTGTGGCCACTTTATTAGGAACATCTTGCTGTTTGCACACACAGCTTGATCCTGCAGACAGTGAGTCAGCAGTTACTTTCTATTGGACTAAATGTGAGAATGTGAAAAGCATGTGATTTAGGCAGTTTTGAACATGATGTGATTGCTGATGGCAGACTGTCATGGTAGTTTGAATTTTGAAGACCTTTGGTTTCGCTGATGAGTGGACAGCAGCAGCACGGCGATGTGCAGAAGATCCACTTCAGGAAACACACTGGCGGGAATTACACTTCTACATAAGCAGAGGGAGAATTTGGCTGAAACAACACACACACACACACACACACACACACACACACATGAACACACGCATTCTTTGCCAAATAAATATTTCCATTGAATTAAAACTGTCATGTTTAATCCACTACCCTGTATCCGTTTTTCTTTTTTGGTATGGAACTAAATGTCTTTGAATGCTGAAGGCAATATTCTTATTACTATATCTAACGATTCTAAAAAATAACTTTGTCAGTGGAAATATCTCACTCAATACAGGTTCACCTACAAGATAAAGGGAGTCCAATAAATGTGTTGCATCTTGTTAGGTCCATCCATATTACTGTAAGATGTGCCAACTATCACAATTTGGACTCAAATTTTTCAGTTTGTAAACAGAGAAGGAGCTTTGATGCATACAGATGCGCAGCTCCTCTTCTTTCTAGCATCTGTTGGACACATTCTTACGTCTTACGGGTCTGAAATAAACTGGGGTGAAAAATGAATATGTTGCAGGCTCTGACAAATCTCACAGGAATGTGTCACTGATCTCAAAACTTGATGTGCTAATTAATAACAGCTCAGGTTACGCGGCATGCACTTTATGCAATATATTTTGATTTATGTTGTCCTATTGTATTTCAACTGCAACAGAAGTGGAGAGGAAGCTCCAGGAGGAAGCTGGCCGCGGGTGTGTGACCTGAGGCGATTCAAATCGTGCAAGGAAATGCTTTCTGCTCACTCACTGATCTGACTGATGTAATCCTAACATAATTTATAGCTTCTTCTAAATGTTATAGATTTATTCCTCAAGTGTGAATGGACTTTAGATCTAATTTTAACACATAGTACAGTTGTATTTGGTATTCTATAGTCACCATGTAAATTCATGCGTTTTGACATAAATATTGGCACAAATTTGTAAGGTCACAAAAACATTATACTTTGGATATTTTGGCTATTTTTGAATGCTTTTGATTTTTCTTTTATATACCACAGTTAAAAAGATTAACCTTGCCAATGTTTGGTATCTTTTTTCAGCACAACATTGCCTATATGACCATACAAATAATTTATCACTTTGACATAGCATATCAATATAGTGGACCCAAAAACACACAAGTCACATCACATGATTTGATCATGCGCTTGTGATTATAGACTTAAATATATGCAGGCAATTAGTATTGTTTAAAAACAAATTGAGTGACATTTTTTATTGATTTTAATCCCATCTCCTTGGGATACTCTAACACTGAGGTTCATCGTCAGATATGGGTTAAAAGCAATTTCTTGGAAGTCATAGAGTGTAATTGTACCTTGGCAGGCTCGTTAGCAGGGAGGAGTAAATATTTGCTGTCAGGGATGGCAGTATCTGGAAATTCATCCTTATCACTTGTGTAACCAAACCACATATGGCCATGCCTTTCCTCCTTCAGCTTCGGACCAGAAAAGATAAGCGCAGAGGAAACAAAGGCCAAGATTAAATATGACAGCAGACAAAAGCTGTTGTGCAGTGCTGCATGAGTCAACTTAGTTCAGATTTTATTGATATGTTATATCTTACCACAATGCGAAATCTCATTCTGGGTGACTGGAAATCTGAGAAACCTTATCCTCCATTTATTGATCCTTTTCTGTTTGTTGTCAAGTTTTTATGATTACAGACTTGACGTTACAGTATCTAATTATGAAAACACTTTGACATTTGAGCACTGACAGTGTTTAAAATGATTTTTTCGCACATCACAAGTAGCATTTATGTCTGTCAGCCTCTCACAGTTAACATGTAAGAACATGTCCAGAACATTTAATACCTTTAAGCAGATCATGAGAATAGAGGTTGATACTTTCTTCAGGCCAGTGTGAAAACAATCGTCCAACTGCAGCATTTCTCTCCACCATATTCAGTGATTTTCCAAAACATAACATTAATTATTGAGATGTGCTTTAGAGTAACTAATGGAACTCTTTTCCCCAGACAGATGTTGATATGGAGGATAGAGAAAATATATGTTGCACTATAAAACTGTCAAACAACTCTTCAGAGGATATAATTGCTTCTTCCTGCACCCTGGTCTTGTCAGTCCCACCCTGAGTGTAGACACATTGAAAGCTTCCTCATTTCCCCCAAAATCCACAAACTTACCAAACTCCTCCAGACTATCCTGAAATGCCCATTTCCCCCCACAGCGTTGCATGTGATTGAAAAGCATCTGCGAAATGATAAAAAGGCACTGTCGTTGCCAAATTAGCACCACATTCAAAAGTTCTGAAAGGCTGCTGAATGTCAACAATGCAGGCTGAGCAGCACAAGCTTAATTATCCAAAACGTGTGCGTGGGTGTGTGTGTGGTTGTGTGTGTGTGTGTGTGTGTGTGTGGTTGTGTGTGTTTGTGTGTGTGTGTGTGTGTGTGTGTGTGTGTGTGTGTGTGTGCTCTTTACCTAGGTTTTGTGCCGATGATGTAATATCATATATCTGTTTTTGTCTCTGGGTGAGCATTACATCACTGACACCTCTGGCTGGCAGCGAGGCAGAGATGCTCAGGCTACACTCACACCAGAGGCTGAAACAGTGACGGCAGCAGGAGAAGCCGTTCAGGCTGCAGCTTACACAGGGACCCTGAGTTATGTTTGCATACTACTCATCTGCATCGGTACATTTTCTAAAATATTATTATTATTATTATTATTATTATTATTATTATTATTATTATTATTATTATTATTATTATTATTGTTGTTGTTGTTGTTATTATTGGTAAAGCAGGACATGAACATAAAGTAAGAACAGATCAGTCAGTTGGTACATGAGAACCACTGGGTTTATATTTTACCAAAGCCTGGATTTTTCCTTCCTTGCAACGATTACAAATAACAAAAAAATTTAATTAGAAAAATATAATAATTTCCATAAATAGTTTCTGGAGGACAAGGTCAGACACAGCCATGCCAGAGGATCTTATAGTGGGACACAGTTCACCTTCTGTTAATTGTACACATTTGTAGTGTCATTGAAGCTCTGGGAACATTTTCATGGCGTCTTCCATCAGTCTGCAAAGCCACAGAAGAATTTGTGTCCATCAACTTTCTGTGCAATCATATAGCATCTAAAATTTGCTCTGCATTTCTGTCTGAATTCACCTCAAAAGACATTCACCCTAAAATATTGAGACAAAAAAAAATGCTATTGGCAAATTGATAACAAAAACCATAAGCAAAAAATATTTGGTTTTATACTCCTATGTTTTTAAATGATACATAAATTGCAAACTGCATTTACAATTGAGAAAACATCAATAAAAATTAGTTGTACATGTTACAGCAGCAGGTAAACATTAGGCTTTTCCTCCCGACAGATGTATGACTTTTAAGTGAAGGCGCATATGTAGCTCAGTCTTTGATCAACACTGGTGGAAAGAGGAACTAAAATGAGAAGACAACACCTCGATCATTCACATTTTCCTTTTCTCTGAGTTAATGCACACACAAAAAACATTATGTCCTCTTATAGGTTAGTCCCCCCCACAAGCTCAATTGGCTAATAAAACCAAAGCCATTTGTGTTGGAGGATGACTATTGCCTGTAGAGTGAATGTTCGCAGCTTGCAGGGGGTCAGTGATTTGACCAAAACTTTTGAATATTTGGGAGCATAAAAGATTTTGGTTCTGTGTTAAGTGTTAGTTCACTTTTGCTAGAGTAAGTACGTAAAGTTTATTTAATACAACGCCTTTCCCAGAGCAAGTCAAAAAGTTCTTTGCAAAATTACAAAAGTATAGAATGATGAAATTAAACAATGAAAGAACCAGATAACAAGCACTTGCACACGTACAGAAAAAAGAAAGAAAAGCTACACAAAGGCCAGTTTGAAAAATCTTTTTTTATGTCAGCGGGAAGATCCTTCCATAGTGACGGCGCCATGGCTTCAAATGCACGATCAGCTTTTGTTTTTAATCGTGTGCAAGGGACTACTAGTAAGCCCTGATCTGAAGACCTACTGTTAGTGACCTGCTGGTGATGTTAGCAGCAGGTACATAGGAGCCAGGCCGTGGTGTGCTCCATATGTTATAACCAGAACCGTGAAGTAAATTCTGAAATTAATTGGGAGCCAATTTAGAGAATATAGAATTGGTCTGATGTGGGTCACCTTGAGCTAAGGTTTGGTGTTGGGGACTGTGTTAGTGGCTTGTGTTTTTTAAAGGAAGTTTAAGCTGATTGTTGGTCAGTACTTATTCAGTTCAATATTAACGTTGAGTATTATCATAGTATTTGTTATCTATTTATCAGTAGTGAAAGGATATATGACTTTAACATCATTAGGTTTCAATAATTCCACTATGATGTTAGTTCTAGAAACTTGTTTTGTGATCAAAGTCTGATCAGTTACATAATTAACAATGTTTTTGTCCTTTTTTTCCAGTTTATTTCCAGTCGACAGTGTGGATGTATGTCTCATTTGATTCCTTTTGGAACTTTTTGGAAAGAAAGATAGTGACATGGACAATTTGGGGGAAAGTGGAGGAAAGAAACTATGTTGAGAAGTTGAAAACGTTCTCTCCAGCTTCTGAGACAACTCAACAAAGTCACAGGATGACTTTGTCCATTGGGTGTGTGTGAGGGGGGCAGCAGGAGACATGTCCTGACTCCTCTTCCTTTTTCACAGCTGCATTGATCCTCTGTCATGCACTCAATCACATTTACTATGGAGACAGTAAAAAGTACATATTTCCAAACATGAACACACACATGCGCAGGCAACACACACACACACACACACACATACATTTACATACACACACACACACACACACACACACACACACACACACACACACACACACACACACAACACACACACACACACAGGCACACACAGCCTCACACTCAGACGTATTCCTTTGCAAAAACTGCCTTGTCATTTATTATTTCCACAATTTATAATCCTTAATATAATTTCCTCTTTGGAAATGCAGAGCAATGAGTTCAACTGAGGCATTTCTGAATTATGAGCGGAGCAAGAAAGGTTTTAGAACTTGGCTTGATATAAGTTTGCTTCGATGACATCATTACACAATTTAAGTAATCACTGCAACTGAGTCACACACGCATTTAGTATAATGCAACTGGGACTGCAAAGTATTGATCTTTCATTTTCGTTATTTGGTAATGTTCCCTCAACGCAGTTTGACAGAGTGTGGATGAAAATGGCTATGCCCCGAGTTAATTACTTGACTTGGAAACACATCCTGTGTTCAAAGGTTGGAGCAGAGAACATAAAAAAATCAGGCATGATCATCTATGTAAAACTTCACAGTGGCCCTTCATCTTCGGCAGCAACCAGCTCTACTTAGAAAGCCACAAGAAAGTGTGGCTGACAGTGTGCAGGAGCCCGCCGGTAATTCTTGCTGATACCTGTGCATTAAGTCACCTCTCCTGCGTGGAAGAAAACATCAAAAGCAGATTAAAATTAAAACATGGTGATCCAATGTATGGTTAAGTCTGCAGATGATAAGCTCTATCCGGAAATTCAAAACGAAAACTGAGACTTGAAAATTACCATAATGGAAATGTACAAAACCATACTTAGATGTAGTGTGTGGGGGGGGGGGGGGAGGGATATTCCCAGCTGTGGACGACCACGAAATATCAAGTGACCCTATTATTACAATGTAGATAAGGACCAATACAGCATTCAGATGTGATGTCTGTCTGTTGTACAATGCCAGTCACCCAAACCAAAAGATCAGAGAGAAACGAGAGGAGGAGGGTCAGCAACAACATGTCCATGTGGCAGAGTAAAGTGATCACTGTGCCAATGTCACATAGATGGTGTTATCCCCTTTGGAGCCACAGACAGGGTCATTGTTGAGATGTGAATAAATGAATACAGATGTATGGCTTTCTTCAGGGGTTTTCATTAGACCCTGAATGCATCAATTCAGACCGTAAACGTGCCTGGTCCTGCGTCTGAGCTCAACCATACAGGAATTGTGAAGGGCAAAACTTTAAATGTTCTGCCACGCCGATACCCCCAGACACTATTCAACCACACTGCCATAATTAATACTTTATTTTTCAGCAGTTGCCTTCATGAGGAGCAGATGCAGGGAAGATGACCTGAAATTGGGAAACCACATGTGAGGAGTCAGCAAGGTATCATGTTTACTTTACTTTCATGAATATGGCAACCCTCCTCAAACGCACACGCACACCCACGAATGCGCGCTCGAGCATGCGCGTGTGTGCACCTAGCAATTAAATCCAGTTAGACATTACTCTCTTCAGCATCCCTATTTTCACAGGAGTCTCAGCCTCCAGCCTGGATTGATAATAACTAAGGTCTGCAGTCTTTCAGCCATTCATTTGATAAAGTGCTTTTCACCTTGCAGCTTTCATTACCCACACACCAGACTGTGTGTGTGCGTGTGCGTGTGTGTGTGTGCCTGTGTGTGTAAGTTTATCTGCTTGGCCTCGAGTGAGCTGATTAAACAAGTGTCATGTCATTATTTTGTAATCAATTTTTCAATTATGATTTAGGCTCTATAGTTCCGTAATGGAATGTGAACTCGGATCTATACGGGAGCAGTGAGGTGATTAGATGTTGCTGGAAGCTTTCCAGAAAAGGAAGGGAAAAAAAGGAGGAGAGACGTTTTTTCCGGATCGATCCTGCTGACTGAAACGGCTTTGGTTCATAACAGACCATGTCTGCTAGCAACAGCTTAGCTGGTCCACTGAGGCGTCTGTCCACACATCTTTTGGGACGTTCTTTAAAGAAGGAGAGTAAAGCAGTCTCTCTGAGCAAGAGGTAAAAAAAAGATGTTTATTGTGATAACCCTGCTTGACACTGTCAGGCTGCTTCCATGGTGAAAAAACATGCTACACCAAGGCTTGACTTTCCGACTATCTGCAAGTAAAGACCTCTGAAAATATATCGACATGACATGGAGTACGTAATCGGATTTATTGATTTGAACTCGTGAATTTTTTTGAACATCCTAGAACCATGTAAAGTGGTTCTCTTTCATGCTACAGCCAAGGTTACATTTTTTTATTATATGAACAGATCCTTATATATATATATATATATATATATATATATTCTATGATCAGTAGTATTAGAAAGAAATTATACCCAACAAGTTGAAGGTATCCAGTTGTGTTTTTGACCACTAGCAGTGCTACAGAAGCAGTGAGTCCTTGTTTTGTTTATATCATGCATGTGA
The DNA here is from genome assembly GCF_022379125.1 of Scophthalmus maximus. Taxonomy (NCBI): domain Eukaryota; kingdom Metazoa; phylum Chordata; class Actinopteri; order Pleuronectiformes; family Scophthalmidae; genus Scophthalmus; species Scophthalmus maximus. Next base: position 861,669 of record NC_061535.1, read on the forward strand.
CTGCGAGCAGCAAGACAACAAACATGGGCTTAAATATTGCAGGGTTTGAATTAAAAAGCAAATGTTTTATGAGGAAGGAACCACATGCACATTTGTTAAGCCTCAAGGACACATTTAGTACAACATCCACAGGGTAATTTCAATTGCTGTGATCTGGGACCATAGCAGTGTCACAAAGAAGAAATTCTATATAGCAAGAATTATACGCAGCCAACCTGACAGTCATACAGGTTTTAGACAAAACATCATGTCAGCCAGAATTATTTGAATGAGAAAACAGAGGCAAACTAAAATTACTGCACAAATGGTAAGTTCAACTTTGGCAGGACCTTCCACACTTGTGTTGTCCATGTAGTTTCCAGTTCATCAAGAAATTTCAGGTTTACTCACTTTCAATGTAAGCATCATCCTTCAATGCTAAACCCCAAGACTTATATTTTCTGCTTTTCTTAAAAATCATGGCCTACGAATCATCTTTAAACCACATAAACATTCATATAATCTGCCAATGAGTAAGTTGGTCGCGGAAAGTAAGGTAAGAGATTTAATCACGTAAGGATCTGAGTGAAGGATTAAAACAGTGATAAGGACAAACAATTAAAAGACAAATTGAACAATACAGCACACGTTTATTCAACCAAACTGCAATTTGATGCTTTTAAAAGGATCTGAATCATTCTAGAGACTAGAAAGTAGACAGGTGCAAGCACATGTCCACACATGTCCACACACACACACACACACACACACACACAGGCAAGTCAACAGTTAAAGTCCAGACAGCTCAATTCTTGTCAATGGTGCAGTTAAACTTGGAGAAGATAAGGGCACAATTAGATTTGGCCAGAGGAGGAGAGACCATTAGGTCCTGCTTCTCTGCCTCCCCCTCGGAATATACAGTGCAAAGTCAATCTTGAAAGGATGAGATGGTGACATCACCTCCAAATTGAGAATACGTACTGCAGGAAAGAATGAAAAAAAGGAGAGGAAACAGAAACCAATTTGTTAGATTAAACATTTCTCATGCAGCCGCATGATTTAGAAGGTCTGCTGACCGCAGTCGCACAAGGTTTTACCTCCCCTAAGACGCAGCATTCTGTCAATCTGGCCCAGCCAGAATTTCTAATTATAGGCTGCAGACGCAAGAAGGTCAAAGCTTATTAAAAGTCAAGATTAAAATTCCCAATGCATATTATAAGCTACCTCCTCCCCTGACTAGCAATTATTTACTAACTCACACCAGTATAGTGAGCAATATTTTATGAGTTTTGTAAGTGTGATGTGAATGGCCTGTGTGTGTGTGTGTGAGTGTGCGTGTGTGTGTCTGTGTGTGTGTGTGTGTGTGTGTGTGTGTGTGTTTTTGCACAGTTACATATCATATCAAATTGAACCGTGCTTCTTTATATCTCTGACAGCACACAGGTAATATGGTTTGAACCTGCACTGACAGCGGCAGTTGCTGTCTTCCTGTGACCAAGTTAATAAGATGGAACTCTCTCTTCTTCTTTGGGCTTTTGCATTCTGTCAGGAAGCACTAAATTTAGCAACTGGCGTTTATTTACCTTATGTCCTTGCTGGTGTGTCCTTGCTAAATGAAGGCAAACAGGACTGTCACCGTCCAGAGGACAGCACTGCTCAGCCCCACAGGAGTTGATGGATAACGTGGGGATGTGTGCGCCTGTGTGTGTGTGTGTGTGTGTGTGTTTGTGTGTGTGTGTGCATGAACAAGAATATACATGTGTGCAAATAATCTATGAATGCACACGTGCACACAAAAAAATACCTCCTTTTGCACAATTACTGTTTGCAGTAATCCACTCAGATTATACAGTACAGGAAGCGGGGTGCATGACCAGCCATCACAACAGGCGTGTGTGCCTGCAGGTATTTGAGATTGCAGCCTGCAAAGGTATTCAGGCCTCCATGTGGCATAGTGGTATTTGCACCTTTGCTGTTTCAGTGTGTCAGTGTTGAGCGCTACACAGTCCTATGGATCAGTGCCTCTGTATGGATCCCCTGGAGCAGCCTCTTGTTCCTTTAACATTCCAGGTACATCCACACCAGCTCCTTCCTGTCGCTCCCCTTGTGTGGCGCTGATTGACAAGCGTCCGCTTCTCTCAGGCGCGTAATCAATCTGCTAATTGGTGTCGGAGGGTCGGTTGCTGCTGAAGCGTCACCCGCTCTTTCTTTGGCTAATTTGTCTTTGTCACCACCAGACTCACAAGGTACATTAGTTGAGAAAGTTCAGTCTCTGCAGAGCCTTGTCTCCCTCCCTCTCTCTCACACACACACACACACACACACACACACACACACACACACACACACACACACACACACACACACACTGTATGCTACTGTGCTTTGTCCCATCTTTTTTTCTTTTTTTACTGCCATACATCACACAAAAGAGTGAGGGTAAATGTTAGTCTTATACTGTTTCCATTGGTAACGGCGGCTCAGGAGGTAGAGGAGGACAGCAGGTCAGTCTCTCCATGCAGGATAATTGGTAGCAACAATGGATTGTATCACAATTCACTACAGCAAATACATCACAGAAGCACAGTATGGATATAATTAGTGGGAAGGCTTCTCCAAAATTTTGGAATTGGGTAAATAAAGTCTGATAATGAGCAGATTTTCTTCCAATGTTAAAAAAGGGCACACATTGAGAGTATGTGTAGAGAGAGGAGTATTACATGCATGTGATTCCTGAAAGTAGGCACAAACGGCAGCAGAGAATCGCCTGAGCCCTTGAAGCAGCACTTGGCGTCTGATTGATTTACAGGCTGTTTCTTCCCAGGGTGCCAATCAAGCCCTGATTAGACATCACTAACTCGCTGGTGGTGGTTCAGACAGCAGCCGTGGCAACGGTCTCAGCGAGCTCAGAAGATTGATTGCACGAGTCCGCTTTAACCCAGATTAATCTCGGAAAATGAAAAAAAGAGTCGTGACGTTTTTCCTTCTTTCTCGATTTCACAGCTCAAACCAGGTTCGGTGTAGCAGACAGTGATGAAGTAATGGGGAAAAGCATGTGTGTTAAACTACTGCTTGTGGATTAGGCCCCCAGTGCCCCCTATTGGCCCCCAAATCACCTGTTGATCCTCTCACACTCTGATCCTCCACATTCATGAGGAAAAGCAAGACGTCACTCTGAGAATGAACTGTGAAAATAAATGATTCAACGTTCATCATGACATATAGGCTTACATGCCTCTATTTAGTATTTCTATATGAGACAAACTATTTGTATGTATTGTCATTGTCCTCTCCCTGTTTTCCCTCTCTTAGAGTCTGCTCTTGCTTGTTACCTCTTTCTTTCTCCCTTTTCTCTGATGTAGAGATACAAAGGTGCAGAACAGAGGCAAGGTGCTCTGGTGGGAGGAAATTATGTCCAACAGCAGGGAGAGAAGTCTATATTCTAACCCTGCAAGCTTTCTCCCTCGCTCCATGACAAGAACAGCAGTTTCACACTGATCATACCCTCATTAAAGTTGTTCACTTTGTCCTTTACACTCTTTTTTTCCTCTTTCATGCACTCACTGCTCTTTAAGTGCTTTAAGCGCTGCGGCTGTTGCCTCAGTAAGAGTCTATATCCGATGCTATTAACAACCACATTTTCAACAATGACAAGACTATCAGAGGACGATTTTATGCAAACTTCTCAGGAGATTGATCCATTACCTCCATTGCTACAATTATATTAAAGGCATATATGTATTTTTAATGTCAGATAAGGCTCTTAACACACATTATTATTATTATTCGTCAATGTTACGAGACAGCCTTGTTTCCAGTTTTGTTGATTTTCAAGTTTTAATTTACTTGTCAGTTTTTGACTTTCACTTGTCACTTTTTGTACTAATGGAACCTTTTAAAAAACAGTTAGATGAAGGTACTTTCAGCCATTAAGTCTAAAAATTATTTTACATGATTCATAAAACAAATTCTCATTTTGGAGACTTTTTGTGAAATGTAACATCCAGTGATTTCTATCCGCAAATTGCATACATCTGATATGAGACCATGCTTGTTCCTGTTAAGCTATTGACATTCAGAATAATGAGGAAGGGGGAAGACGACATGTTTGTTTTATGGGTTTTACAGCCAAAGCTGAAAGTACAGAGTACAATAAGATAAGGCGGAGAATGGCTGTGTTTATAAGAATGTACTATTTGATTTTGGGGCAGAATTTGTGTCATTTTAATAAGAATGGATTTCAGTAGGAGATCAAGGTGACTCTTGTTAAACATCAAAAGACGTAAACTACCACAGATCTTCAACGGGTCATGATCAATGATATGTGAAGCCAAACAGCCCCAAGACACCTTTTTTCAGCCTATCTGCAGTGTTGGTTGATATATCAGCCTGCTGTGCGTCACACTGCACGTTGTTTCAACTCCGACCTGCAGACGGAGAAACACTGACAGAGACAAGATCAGTAGATGAGACCAAAACAGCAAACCACGTTTTTTATTACTTTTATGCATTTCTAATGATTTTGGGATTTTTTTGTTGCCCAGTGTGGATTCACATAAACTAAATTATGATAAGAAAACGTGCAAATACTGAGCTCTCACTAGTAAGTCTAAGTCTTATTGCTCGCTTGGATAATAACTTTTCTCTTTGTGTCTTGGAGACTTTTTATTTGAAGAAAAAGCATTCAGGGCAGTAAATTCAACACATTTTTGAGCGGCGAGCTCCTGTCTGGTCGGCAGCATACTCGATAATGTAGCGAGTGGGTGAGTTTTTACACACTGCCCTGTCAGTTTTCAGGGAGCTACGCAAGTGGAGGATGTGGCAAAGTCTCATACCGGCCCCGACCTTCCCAAAAAACTCCAGCGGTGGAAGCGGGCCTCTGATAGTTGGGTGAGATGATAGAGGAACAGAAGAGGGTCTAAACTGAACAAAAACATTTAACAAGCGGCAAAAACAGCAACGGATCCGTGCAGCTACAGAAAATATCCTATAATGTGATGTGGAATTTCCGCATGCGAAATAGAGGTGAGGTGAGGTTATTAGGGAAACAAAGGAGGATTTGAGGTGGGGAAACACCTTTTCTGTGAGACAAGAGTGTAAACATCAATTTGAGCAGTGCTAAACAATAATCAATATGTGCTACTATTAAATAATAAGAGCCTTGAGCATGATAATCTCTGTGAGATTGGCTGCACTGCAAGGTGCAACCACCATCCCCACTGTGAGCAAGTCCCTCTTCTGTGCTTTTGATCTGCGGATAGAACACGTCTTCCCAAAGCTGAAAGATAACATATGATATGATGTTCGGTTCATATGTACACAGCACTAAAACAGCCTTCCTCAAACACCTGCACTGTCTGCTCTGTGATCCCCTCACCTGTGAACTAAGCCTTTTATAAACCCCTGCACCCTGCATTAGCACAGTCCAAAAAACTTTCAACCTGTAAACTCCTCCCTCTGCTTCTGACAAGGCAGCCGTTCTCTGAGGCAATAAAGATAAAGGATGTGGAGTTTCCCACCTGTAGACAGGAAATAGGGGGAAGGTCACTTGCAACCAGTGCAGTCAGACACCAGGCTTGATCGTACTTTCACCTCTTAGACCTTATCCTGTCCGATTCAGAATATAAAGCAACATCCAGAACAACTGTGCGGCTAACATAAGGTCTGACCTTCTGTGATAACACAAAGAAATATGATGTTCAGGGGCATGCTCTGACATGCCCATGCAGCCCCATCTTCTCGGTACAGTATATTCCACCTAAAGCAATGTTCCAGGTTCTTGTTTGTATTGTTGGAACGTATTTAGCTGCTGCAGTGGCACTACAGGATTAGCCCCAGCTTACCGACACAGACACATCGAGAAGGAGAAGCAGTCGCTCTTTAGACTGCTTGAACCCTGGTGGAATGTGAAAGAATGTAACCCGACAGGGATATATATATATATATATATATATATATATATATATATATATATATATATATATATACACATGTAAATATATATATATAAACAGAGAGGGCTCAATGTACTGCAATGTAAAGGTGCACCAATTGATATCTTTTGTATAAGACAAAGGATAAGTTTAGTACGTGTAATGAGAAAAGAGTCAATTGTAGTTACCAACAAACCAAGAATTATTACCCGACTGCAGTTCTCAGCTCTACAGAACATTTTAGGATCTTTCAGCTCTCTGCTTTTACAATCCGCTGTGTTAGTTCACTCTCGAATGGCATCAGTTTTGGCCACAGCAGGCAGCTGTTTTGAGAGGAAAATCTTTGATGAACCCACTGTACACTCCCCGCTCAACACCAAACAGCAGGGAGGCACACTTAGCAACTAGCTGGTAAACATAAGGAAGAATTTAACAGTCACAGAGACAGACATTTGCTCAAAGGTTGGTGGAGAACAAAACAGAGGTTAAAAGCACAATGAATATTAGAGTTTCGGGATCATCTCAGTGTGTTGTCACCCAACATCTCTTCTGTTGTTCTTCTCTCCAGTTTCCCTGGTGTGTCAGAACAGTCCTCGTGTGTCACACGAGTGCTGACCCTCCAAGATTTTCCGACACACCTTAATCTACCAAAGCCATGCAGTAAGAGGTGGTTCTGTATTGTCAATAGACACATTTATCACATCTACAGCAGTTATCTGTCTCACTGTCTGTCTCTCTATCTGCTTTATTGTATTGTCCGTCAGATGAATCTGTCTGTCACTGATCAGACATCAAAGGAGTTTGAACGCAGGTCAGTGCCCCACATTTCCTCTCATGGGACAAAAACAGAAGCTTCTGCTACGTAAGACAATTAACCCGGAGCCCACACTACCACGCTTGCTAAACAAATAATAAAAATAGTTATGACCGCCTGATTGTTTGGCAGCTTTTAAGCTGCCATAAAAAGATTTGGACCATCCATGATTCATTTGAAGATATCTTAAGGTGGATTTTGTTATTCAGGGTGTCACAGTGTAAGCGGAAGGGGTCATCGGCAAGGTGCGAGTGAGAGGTGCAGTGCAGTCTGGGTGCTACTCAGACTCATCCTCCAGAGCAGCATTTGAGATTTCCCATAAACACCCACTCCCAGCTCGCGCTCTCTCCTCACCTGGACTCTCAGTCGCTCGGCTCCCAACCACACTCTCAGGCTGCTCCGTCAGTCACTCGCCTCATTAACCACTGTTGGGCTGTTATTCCCACATAGATGCACATGCTCTCGCATATGTACACACATATACAACCACAAAGTCAAAGTTTCCCTCTCCGAGGCAGTGGAGGGTTTGTCAATTTGCACATTTTTACATGTTTTGACATTTTGCTTCTTGTGTGAATGACTAGCTGCAGGTTCACGTTCTTACTGTCACCATCTGATCAGATGAATTGAATTTGGAGTGTGCTGACAGGATATTGTAAGTGTGCACTTTTTTCCTCTTCTGTTTGGATTAGAACTCAACAGATACATCAGTTTTCACTCCCACTTATATAAGGGACTGCATGGAAATTACATATATATTTATTATATATATATAATATCTGTCTTTGGTCCTGTTTGCATTGTGGGTGATGTAGACTCCAGGTTTTGACAATGAAACAAATGGATAAAAAAAAGGCAATATCTCTAGTTCTACTGCATATATCATCTATTCTCTTTTTTTTGCCTGTACAGTGAGTCTGACAATCAACGGAGGCTAAACTGAAGCATACCATAAAAATGCTTTGGACACTCAAGAGTGCTTCATTACTTTGAGATATTTGGGAAGGGTATACCATTTTTAATCTAAGTCAGATGGGTCCAGAGAAAAGGGATGAGCTTTGGGGCTTATTGTGTGAAACGTAGTGCTCTGTCCCCCTCCCCAATTCAATAATTTTCATTCAGTCCCTAAGTGAACCCTGCGAAATAGATTGCTTAGACTGAGTTATTTTGGGCTGCATATTAATCAGCAAAACTAGGTGCATTTAGAGTAAACCCTTTGATTTAAGTAGCTCGATGTGAATGATCCACATATTTCTCAATAAATCAACAGATACAATATCAATGCCAGTGGGAATATTTGTATGATTGGGTTTCTTTTTTTAGCATTTCTGGTACCCACAAACAGCATTGATCATTCAGACCACAATAACTGTTTTACACAAAATGTATTGCCACTATCACTTTGAAACGCCATCAAATATCCAGCTGAAAAGATCTGTCCATCCAAAGCCACAAATCATAATAAGATATGAGGCAGTGTCCCTTTTGTTCAGCTTCCTTGTTCCCTCCAGGCAACAGCTTTGATCAGTGGCAGCAATTTCCTGCATTAGTAAAGTTTGAATGGGCGCACGAAGCAGGAAGGATGTCGGTTGCTGTGTTGTGATTTCACACAAGCCATGACACCGCAGCGCATGCTAGCACTTCCCTCTCTGATAAACTGGGATATCTGCCGCAAATCAACTTCAAATTGGTTTAAATCAAAGGGTGAACTGTAATGCCACAACACAGGAGATCATATTTAGTAATGTTTATTACTGTGAAAATGTAAAGAACTATGTTTAACCAAGCAAATAAACAACTGGGCGTAAATTTGATGACAAACAGTGTTTTGCATACATCATCAAGGCAGATGAGAAAGAGCTGATTGAGGAGAGGAATGCCTGAGCAGCATGTTAGCATATCATAACTGACTATCAGACACACAGGTGGTCTGTGTGGTTGGCATGGATAGTGTAGTAGCCTGCTAACGGGGCGTGATTAAGCTTTCCTGCTGTTTGCTGTGTTCCTAAAAATCATTTTAGTCAGAAGGGAATTATAACCTCCATTTCATAGCCAGGGGTGAAATAGCACACACTCGAAGCAGCCATGGCTCATTACAGAGATAGAATCTGTGTCCTCACTTTAATGACGGCGAACGCTGAAGAGTTCTTATTGAAGCAGATTGCTCATCTCTAAGAAGTGTGTTTGCATTGCCGATATTCTCACACCAGGGTGATCAAGTTTGATACTTTAGACATGGACGGTTTCACAACTTTATTTCTTCGATCAGCAGTGGTGTTTGGGTCTAAACAGTTTCCAGTAATCTTGTTGATGAACACGTTTTTCCAAGAGGCGCTTAAAGGGGCAGTGAGCGATTTTGGAGAAAGCTTGTTTCTCTCTTTGTTGTTGTTGTGATTTCCCTGCTCTGGCCGCGAAACCCGCGACCTCGGGTATGGGAGTCCGACAGACAAACCACTAGGCCAACACCGCAGACTCGCAGCACTACTCGCTACGTCGAGTGATGTTTACAAACTGCACTTGCATTTTTGTGTGGTGCGGCCCGCAACATTTTTATTTATTTTTTGAGTTACAGAGCCAGGGCTCAGACAAAAACACAGATTTTTTTTTGGCGCAAACAAAGAAGCGACAGCTAACAATTTTTACAAAATATGTAATGCTTTAGAATCACTTACTGCCCCTTTAACAACTTAACAACAGGCACACAAAAAATCACAAAGGCATCTGAGCTCATAATCAAACTTTTAATTCTTCCAATGGTATGACATGATTTAGACACAGGTTTTCTAGAAATGATTTGCAACTTGGCTTATTTTTCATCCCTAGCCTCTGGGTGTACTACACACCCACAACAGTTGTATTGTGGCCTTTTTATCTTCAAACTGAGGTGTCAGAAATCTATGAAAATGACCTTGATGATGTCATGGTGATGTCATCAAGGTAATCTCTGATTAGCCTTGAAATTTTAAACTATTATCAAAATTCCGACGTTTGATAGATTTGGGCATTTATGCAGGTATGTCTCACAAATAATGCTGTTGAGAAGCTTTATGGGAATTGTAGGATTCACTGTTCTTGGAACTAAGCCTATTCCAGGACAAAATATGAAGATATTGTGGCCACTGCACATTAATTTGGACCAATTGCTTTATTTTAATTGGTCTCCTTTGCAATATCACTTAAAAGAAAGAAAAACTAATTTTTTACATCAGGGAATTGCTTGACATGTTGGGTATGTCAAGCAATAACAGGGTAACATAATGTAATAATTTGTTTCCCTTTCTTGCTGAGAATTAGATGAGAAGATTATTATCTCTCATATCTGTTCATTCCGTATGAAGCTGGAGAAAGTTAGCTTAGCTTAGCATAAATACTGGAAGCAGGGGGAAACAGCTAGCCTGGCTCTGCTCAAAGGTTAAGAAAATGCACTTACCATACACCTTAAGCTCATTAATTTCATGTTAACCATAGTGTTAAAAAATTTTCCTTTTCACATGCAGGATATTTTTTGTCCAAGTGCCTCTCAACCTCACAGTGAAAACAAGATTTTAGACAGCCAGGCTAGCTGTTTCCCTTTGTTTCTATTACATAATTCTATGATAGAATCATTTTGCATCATAGCTTCAAAATATAGCGTCCAGACACAACTCTTGGATAAAAAGAAAGTAAGAGTTTATCCCAAAATGCTGGAGATAATTTTTTACAATTATGGACTGAAAGGGAACTGTCTACTGATTAAATAATCTCTAGTGTTGAAGACATTAAGGAAGGTTCCAGGGCTCAGAAACAGACCAAGCAACTTGTTTGGATGTACATTCTTTACAGCGTTCCTGCAGAAAGCCTCAACCCAGTTAGATCTAAAAGTAAACGGCTATGCATACTTGTCAATACCACTGAGCCCTTCCCTTCTGTCACCATTGCCTAAGACTGCGATGGTGTTGCATGACGACCAGCACTGACTCACCTGGTGGAGTATCACGCGCACACACACACACACACCGGCCCCCTGCTCTCCACTCACTCACCTCCTTCCCCTCCCACTGTGTTCACCCTGCACTGGAGTTCAAAGTGGTTTTGCCTGTCTAGCCTTGGCGTTTAATGTTTAAGTATTGGGAGCGGCTGGAGAGTGCAAATAAAATGCCTTTACAGACTCTGGGGCACACTGAGGGCTGTGATTCCAGATACTGTATTGTGAAATTTCCATTGTGCTTGATGGCGTATAGCCTCGGGGCACCCAAATGAGTTCAGCTAAGTTTTGACTCTTTAATTCTTGATGCGTGTGGCTTAGATAAACCATTATTCAGAGTTTATTAGGCCGGCAAAAGAGTACACATGTTCCTTGGTATGGACGGCAACGTGTCTGCACCCTCAACTCTTTTTCAAAAGTACAGAAGGGATGAAGGTTTGAATGCAGACCCCACCTGTGAGAGAAAACCACGGTGAATCGGCGGTGTAAGGCAGCCTTCTGTCAGGCTGAAAGAAAGGACAACCTATTCACAGCCAGGGAAAACAACACAAAAAGCCTGACACTACTTATATGTTTGTGCGTGATTATTCTGTAGTCCTAATCCGTCTAACAATGTTACAAAACATTCAGACAGGAGGAGGCTTTAAAGCAGTAATTGGGGGGACTTAGACTGCTAAAACTCCACTCAACCACATTTAGTTGCATCTCGCTTGTGCTTGATCGAGACTGTGGCACAAAAAAATCAAACATGGGTGTGGATTTAGTATGATTTGAAGCATATCTCTTAATTCCCTTGAATATCAGGCCAAAGATGGAGCTTTTCAAAGAAGTGTAACAGGGTCGATGTAGACATTTCAGAGGAGGTAGAAAGTAAAGTGAGCGGATGTGAGGTCCGTGTTTTGGGGGGTACGGGTCTTGATGGGACATTATAAAGCCGAAAACTGGTGACTCATAGGCTGTTTTCACGCCTCACACTGGATTAGCCATCACATGCAACAGGCTTCTTAATGTGAGTTGTGTAATTGCCCCAATCCCTCCAGAATTATTTCATAAAACCAGCTTCAGTTTTGCTGTGTCACCTTCGTATGCAAAGTGGAAACACACTGGTACATGTTTGACTTTTTGGAGGCTTTGTCATTGGTTCAAAGTTACATTTTTGCAACTTTAGCTGCAACAGACTGCAAAAAAACTTGGATAATACTGTCCCAGTTTGCTTGTTCTAACCTAAATGGCAGGATTATGTGCTCCTTTGTGGTTGAGCTGTTGGGTTTATAAAATCCTTTCAAACCCCTTTTAGCAAACTGAAAATGGCTATTTTGAAGCTGAAGGGGAAATTCTAAATTGTCCATAAAGTTGTTGATATATTACTATATTGATCATGTGTTAGCCCGACAACAGTCCGGTGAGATGTTCTTTACATCTCAGCATGCATTCACCCGAAAGATTAGAAACCCTGTTTCTGAATCTTGCAGTGCAGGAAGTATTTTGGTGTTTTTTTAAGGGTGTTGGACTTTTTCAGACACTATCAGACAAGATCTGAATCAAACGTCCACAGACTAAATTGAGCTTAGATACTTGGATTTATTGTCCAAACTGTCTGCGGTGATTTCCATTGCCTTCAGTTGCGAACTCCACCCATCTGGCACTGGAGGAGGCCAAAACCAAACAACGAAGTGTAATGTTTGCAAATACTATTTGCCCCAGGTCTGGCTGATAGATGGTTGGTTTCCTCTGTGAGAAACTCAAGCTCAAATCTATTCTGTCACATCAGCACACCTTGCTTTTTAGGCTGAATTATTCATCGCAATCTCTGCATTATTCATTTCACTTAGCATCACATTTTGTCACTTGGTACATTTACAAAGAATCCCTTACAGCCTCCATTATTGTTGTTATTATTATTATTGAATGCTTATATCATTTGGAATGTGAGCACAATGTATGACCTCTGAGGACTGTCACTGCCTTCTCTCCCTCTGTCTGCGGTTTCGTGTGGCATGCCAGGTCTTATCTCAGACCTGTGACACCTTAACCAAGACTCTGACCTGGGGCCAAACCTCCGGTGTCCCTCAGGGCACTACCACTGCTGTCAGCTCCGTGTTTGAACAGCACCTCTGCAGAGACAGCTGCTGAAAGTCCGACCAAGACACCTCGAGAATGTCCATGACATTCAGCAAAAGCAGAAGCGATTCTCCAATGTGCAGACTGAAAGCCATCACTGGTAGTCGAGTATTTTGGTCGGGGTTACACAGCAGTGTGCCGAGTGCGAAAGCCACATTTTGGCCAAGAGTTGATGTTCATGGTCTCGGCGAATGGCAGGGAGTCTCACCTGTCCTGGCTGTGGTACCACAAGCCTGGCACAGACTGCACAACACCAGACTGGAGGTCAGCCAGAGGGAGGTTCAATGAAAGCCACACCAAAGACTGGCATATCTGTCCTCACTTCAGAGCACCTGTGCCACACTCTCGGTGTGATGAGAGCTAAAGTTGCATCAAAACAGTCCTTCTTCCTGTAATTACTCTTTGTTATCACACAAATAATTTTCCCTTCCTGAAACATTGAAGATATTTGTTTTGTTCTGAACTGATGTGGATACAGCGCCGTTTCATGTGCGATGGTCCCATGCAGTTTTAATCAACAACACAAAAAAGTTTCTTGAATGGCTCTGATCATAACTGTGTGTGTGGGTGTGTGTGTTGTGTGTGTGTGTGTTGGGCTCAAAACAACTCAGGAAGGCTGATGATTGAAATACAAATGTATTTTAACATCTAAAGCAAAATCATAATACATGTGGAGAATTCAATGAAGAATCGGTGGTCATCAAGGAAAGCCCTCTTTGGCCCTGTCCTTTAAAAGAACGTTAGAGTTATGCACAAACACGTCCGTCACTACCGGTAAATACAGCGGTTACCAAGGTTAAACCTGCCAATGAGAAGGACTTTGGAAAGAAAAGGGCGAAGAGAGAGAAGGGCAGCCTGTGGGTGATATTTGGCCCATAACAGATGTTGCAGAATGTATGCAGAACATTTTAGGCATTAAAAAGGATTTCAATCAAATTTGGCCTATATGTATAAAGCCTTTTGGCTAGGTTATGTCTAGTATGGCTATCCCCTTCCCACCCTCATTCTTAAGGAGTCAACTTTACAATGTGAGTCAGAATTTGAAATAAGTCGGACAGAAGAATAATTGAAAGAATAAAATGCATTTTAATGCGTAAAGGTGGATGGTTCAACGAGGGCACACAGTGTGCACACTGAATGGATATTAGAGCAGTTTTATTTTCATGTTCACTGAGTAGTTTCAAACTACGAGGCTAATTCCGTTTCATTTCTTTAGACTTTGATTTAATGAAACGTCTCCAAACTAATTTCCGTGCGTATATTCACTCTGGCATGCGGCTGTTTTATAAAGGAAACGAGGTTAGAAACAATTAGGAGATCAAATCCACCAATCTAATAATTAGAGCAGAAAGCAAACTACTCGTTGGATTTATTTATTTATTTATGGATTTTGTGGATATGAGGTCTCAGCAATATCATCCGGCGCATGCGTGCGCAGTGCGCGTCCATGAGCAGCTCTATTCTCCTGGCAAACGCATTGTGCGGAAAGTTCCTCCAGACGCACGCCAATTGCCCCACACACATTGAAATCCCTTCAACTCCGCTGCTTCAGTTTGAGCTCAGCACTATGCAAGTGCTCCTGTCTATCTCGCCTTCCCTGCGAAATCTGAAAAAAAAAATGGGAGGGTGAAAAAGACTGTATATAGTTGATGTTTTCCCATGGAACTGCCCCTCCTCCCCGCAACACAGACTAATCCTCAGGTGGAAGAAATCTTTTAAGATTTTTTTTTTTTTTTTTTTGTGGGAAAACATCAGGAGGGTTTGTCTAGGCGAGCCAATCAAGTCCCTCCCCTGCTATAGATCGGCTGCTATAATACAAAGCAGTAAAAGCGGTCGCCTCACACAAGCGGCTGCAGCTCGACTAGAGATCCCGTGGCTTTTAATTCCCTCACTACTTTTTTTTTTTTGAACCCTCCTTCGATGTGCCCCGTTATTGCCATTTGTCTGAGGCGCTCGTTTCCGCACCTGCCACGGTAGAGACCAGGCGAAGGCGAAGTCGAGGAGGAGACAAGGACATTGCGAGAGCCAGTAGAGGCAGACGGTAGAGAAGGCAGCGGCGACTCGCTTGAGATCTTAAAGGACAAAATGCTGCTCTGGACCAGAATCGTATTGGTCGGTCTCATCTGCTTGTCCTTGGTGTCCTCTGGGATGGGATGCGGGCCGGGCAGGGGCTACGGCAGGAGAAGACACCCGAAGAAGCTGACACCTCTTGCGTACAAGCAGTTCATCCCCAACGTGGCGGAGAAGACCCTCGGGGCGAGCGGCAGATACGAAGGCAAGATCACGAGAAACTCCGAGCGATTTAAAGAACTGACTCCCAATTATAACACAGACATCATATTCAAGGATGAGGAGAACACCGGTGCCGACAGGCTAATGACTCAGGTAAGGAGACAGAATAACCCTTTTCCTCTACTGGCCGTCTCCTAACGCACCATCACTGCGCACTGCAACAACCTCCTTGTCAGACAGATTGCGCACCTTAAGTGAAGTGTGCTTTACCCGCTGCTGAACTCTTCACACTGAGCCTTTTAACTTCACCGTACAAGCAGATGCGCTTTGTGCAGCAGCTTGGGAGTCTTCAGAGGCTGCAGGCTGGAAGCAAATGTAAAAATCCAGCTGGAGAAGTAATGTGCAGACACACAGTCAGGCCACTCGGCCTTCATGATTGTGACAGTGTATTTGAAATATTAATGTGCCCCTCTCTCCTCATATCTATATTTGTATCTCGGTGAAACAGTATTTGTTGCCTTATAGACGCACATCCATGCTGCCTTATATTTCATGAAGACATTCAGTATATGTTGCATATTTCAGATTTACATTACAGCTTGTTTAAAGCCCCGTCTCTTTATTCCAGCCCTGGGGATGCGCACATCCTCAAACAGCCGGGCTTATTCCGAAATGGCGTTGCTGATTCAGACATTTTTTCGCACAGGCTGCTTTAATTTTGCTTTTCGCGTGGTGCGCATCAGTGCATGGAAACAGTGACATTTCTTTGAGAGTGTTCGGGACTTCATAAATGGGTGGGACTCGGTCAATTGTAGGGGCAAGGCGCACAGGGGTGGTGGTGCCATTTACAGATGCACTTGCATGGATGGTGACATCCTTTTTAAATACACCTTCCTCAAGGAGGCAGTTAGTGTCCAAATCTCACGGCTCGTTCGGTACAGATATGAGGAGGCTCGCAATACATCAGAGAGATGTAACCTTGATTCCTCTCCAGGCTGCAGGATGCCGCGTCTCCTCTGCACTGACTTTTAGCACTCAGATGCTGGTGAATTATTAAAAGCGCTTGGGTGATATTGGCTCAGTAATAATAAAATGCCGGTGGTGATGGTGGTGGTGGTGCTGCTGGTGGTGATGATGCCGGGCGCGCGCCGGAGTCCCTGAACCCGTGCGTCGCACCATGCACGAGCACGAGCTTCGATGAAATATTCACAGTGCGTGCGGTCTCGGCGTCCCTCTCAGCCCTCCCCACGTCTCATGTGCCATAAACCTATAGGTTCTCATACACACAGATATTGAAATTACAGGTGCGTGGGGTGCGATGCGCAAAGTCGGGTGCGGGGACCCCGTTCGGGTTTCCTGTCGGAGGTTCCAGGATCGCCGGGGGTGGGGGGAAGAGGAACGGCTTACTGTTACTTTTACTTCATACATTTCGGAGAATGTAGAAGAACGCGTCTTCATTAAGCCTTTCAATCTGAGTAGAATGCCCCACCTGCTGTATAAACCGCTATGTTTGCAGGTCTGTAAATTATATCATATAGACAAGGTGGCAAAAGATTGAACTGATTTTGGGTAGCCTTAAAATAATATTTCAGGAGTAGCTTTCCATCATTTTATTTTTTACAGATTTCAATTTAAAACGATCTCAGTCGCTGTGGCTTCTGGTTCATCGTCCGTTTTCCTACAGCATCACAGCGTTTATAGAAAACACAACAACCTAAGTGTCAAATGTACATGAAAGGGCTTTTAAGCGCCCCTGACTGTGCTAGAGACGCAATTTGAATTTACGACCTATGGTCAGCGGGAGGCCATAGTAAGTTGAAACAGGTGAGATTGTCCTTATCGTTCATGCCCTTTGCAAAAACCATCAAATTAAGGCAAGCGCATTGAGAGGAATGACTGCAGTTGTTTTGTAGACTTCTCTGACAAAGGCATAAGCATTATCACATGGGGATTTACGCTGTGCCAACAGTCTAAGCGCTGTTTCACGGCTTTGCGCATGAACCCAGTGGGCTTTTACGCACGGACTTTCACGCACGACTGTAGCGAATGATGAGTGAAAATAGATGTATTCGTACACACAACACGGCACGTGCCAGCTGCAGAGCCCTAGGTATGTGCAATAAATGAATTAATCAATCAATCAATTCACTGATACTTGAAGGAGCACTTGAGCAAACTATTAAGACAGAGCTAAATCCTAGGATAGTTGCCAATAGAGGCGTTTTACAGACATTTACAGTCAGTGTTCTCTTGAGTGACGGGGCCTTAATTAAATGAGCGGGATCATCAGTTTGGAGGCTGAGCAGCCAAACTGCCCAACTTATCCACAAATCATTGATGCACTTTCAGTAGTAGAATGATATTTGAGTCTTGAAATGAGCGGGAATGTTCTCTTGTGGAGCAGTAGGGTTGCTCCATATCCTAAACTCCCTTTATTTCCAACAAGGATTTACTTGTTTCTCCAATTTTCCAGACCACTTGTAAAGCAGATTAAAGTGTTGAGTAGATTATGACACTGGATTATGATACATGACTTAAGATTCAAGGAAATCATTTATGTGACTTATGCAATCGTGCTACCTACAGTTGCAAATGTCACTTTGAACTTTTAAGAAAAGTTCCAACACTAGATTAAATGGCTTTTCAAAAGCTGATTCCTTTGGCAGTGTAGCAGGAGCCTGCAGTCTCTGCCCGCAGAGTCGGAAAAGAGAGATGAGCTGGCGGCTTGTTTGCACTGACAGGTAGCTGATAAGTGTTTCCTCTAACCAAATCATTTGTGAAAAGATTAATAGGGAGGCTGTTGAACAACTTTACCCCGAGCACAAAGCGCCGGGTCGGGGGCGCCCTGCTGGGCTTCACGGTAGCTGAGCAGAATTTGGCTTGATTTGCGGCACACGACCTAATGAATTAATAAATAGGTTAAGCTTTACGGCTCTTGACTCCGACAAACCCATTCAGAATGTGGGAGTTTTATGGAGATGTTATTTTATTCAACGCACTCTACAAGTGTGATATCCTCATAAAACAGCCACTGATATTCGAGGATCCCCCTTATTTTGTTATAAGAGTTTTGTGGCTCCGTGTGAACATTCTTGCTTTAGGACACACAGTCTGTCCATAAGGGGGAAAGGACAGTGGGTCGCACATAGACGCTCCTCTGTGCTGCTGCCGTACCATCCCTGCAATTTCACAAGTCTGTCAGTCAGCAGGCGGAACACAACGACTTAAGGAGGCATGTCACGTTTCCAAGACTTTGCAGGGGGAGAATAATGAAACTTTCCCTCCGTGGTCGGACTGAAAAGACCCTTTGTGATGTTTTATTTGACATATTGGTTGAGGGTTGAGAATAGTTGTCTTGGAGAAGGCCAAGCATCTTGATTGGGAGAGCGCGGAGAGGCTGGGGCACAACGATTTATATATAGGACAAACTGCAGATATTTTAGGGCTCCAGCTGCTCTTGGAGATCGTCTTCATATCATCTGCATATCAATTATTTATTTAAAGAAAACAGACAAGTTGCAATCAACAAACGACTCGCTCATTCCACGGCCCTAATATAACTCATGAATGTGTAATGTGCGCATGTTGCGTTCAATGCGACACTTATTTTTGATAGAAAGGGGCGCTACTTGCACCTCTCCAAGACCAAAGACCCATATGTTATAGGCCAGTGAAGCGAATGCGGTGCCTCATCAATATTTCATCAGCAGCTTTCTTATCCGACATGTGCCCTCTGACGCTGCTGCTCACACTGAGAAATGCAAGCCCACATTCAGGATCAGAGCTGCAGTTCAGTCCCAGTGTTTCAGGGGCGAAATGAGGGGGAATCGGGGGCGTCAGGTTTGGCTCGGTACAGCAGGGATCAAGCAAATATGGATCTGAGGTATATTCGTGGAGACGAACAGTGTGTGGCGCAGACGGTGTAGCCTAATATCTCTGACCGAGAGATGACATGTTTCAGACAGTTATAACCACCTGCTTCTTGGCAACATAAATGTGTGAATGAAAAAAGCTTTGGTGGCAGATGCTCTTCCAAACTCAGATTATCGCACACCTTACGCCTGGGGTCCGTTTATATCTGCGCGCTACGACCCAATCTAATGACACAACATGTGACTAATTGAATGATTTCTCCCTCCCGCAGAGATGTAAAGACAAGCTGAACTCTCTGGCCATCTCCGTGATGAACCAGTGGCCCGGGGTAAAGCTGCGGGTCACCGAGGGCTGGGACGAGGACGGACACCACTTTGAGGAGTCTCTCCACTACGAGGGCAGGGCCGTGGACATCACCACCTCAGACAGAGACAAGAGCAAATACGGCACCCTGTCCAGGCTGGCGGTGGAAGCCGGATTCGACTGGGTCTATTATGAATCCAAAGCCCACATCCACTGCTCTGTGAAAGCAGGTATGACTGGAGGCAGGGAGGGAGGGGGGGCACATTTGTTGTACCCTTTGAAAATCTGTCATGCGCACCGTGATGCTGGCTGGAGAAGTCTATCACCTGTGCTCATTCTCCATCGGGTGCGATTGTAATCGTCTGACAGGGCAGGTGCAGGTCGGGGAGACTGCAGCCCTGCTGTATCCTCTACAAAATGTTCCTACAAAAATCAGTGTTGCGCCAGTTGTCTGTAAGTGAAAGGTAGATTAGATGGAGTGAAGTTAACAGGGTCCAAAAAGAGAGAAACAAAGGTGATGCTTGTGTTATTTTAAAAGAATTCACATTCATTTCAGCGACCGCTCAGCCGACATCTGATTCATTAATAACGGGGGACTACATTTTACGCATGTTATGATCAGTAAGAAAAAGTATCATCTAAATGAATGATTGATAACAATATATGTCTATTTGATGAGGTGATAAGTCCAAAAACATATTCATTATGACGAGTTTTTTTTGTTATTTTTAGAACTGTATGAACTAGTAAAAGTCATATTTCCATGGTTGACATATGGTGGCGTTATGAGCGTTTCCCATGCAGCTTATTTCTTGATCTTAGATCGCCCCACACTGTCTCCTGGTGGGAACCACGGCCACAGTGTCACAAGTCTGCTCGCTGTGTATTCATGCACACCATGCTGCAACCAAACCAAGATACTGGAAGTTGTGCTATTGGTTCCAAACTACATCGTTTTGGATTTGGTCATAAAGGGGATGAAAAGAAAAAAAATGCCTGTTAAGCTCTCATATATGGATCTCATTTGTCCTGTTTAAGTTTTCATTTTTATTTTAAGACCTTAATTTGTGGGTTGGGGTAAATGATCTTCCTCTCGGGCCTTCACTTGGCGATTAAAATATTTCTTCACACTGATTGATGAAGCATGGCTCTTTCTCTCTCTGTCTCAGCTCAGACCTTATTGATAAATCCCTTATTTATCATTCAGAACACACGTTTTGAGATCACAGCAGGGCCAGGTCGACGTGTCAGTGGGGGTCATGCGACTTTACCAAAAGGATTTGGCTGAACAATGTTGAATTGCTCGGGGTAAATCTGGTTCTCAGTTGTCACCTTATTTCATGCTCGGGAATCTTGAAAGAAGATTAAAAGCCCCCAACTTCTGAAACCGCCTTTTCCTGCGTGTGTAGGACAGTGTGATCCCAGAGACTGGTATGTGGAGAGCTCCACCAAGGCCAAAATTATTGTTATCAGGACTGACAACAAGGCGGAGACGTGGTGGAAAGAGGGGACATTGGTGTTGCGCAACACAAAGCATTTAAGAGTCCGGGCCCTCATTTAAATTCAAATCTACAACTCGAGAGGCTTGGAAAAGTGGCTCCGCTGGGTAAATAGTAGTTGTGAGTCGCCTGTTTGTGTGAATTGTCACATGGAGGTTTCTGCACCTGAGTAAATATGGGACGAGTCGCTGGGAAAGGCGTGAGTGTTCTTTACCGAGAGCAGCTCGATCCACAAGCTGATTTAGAATATCAATGGCTGCTCTTTATTGTTGTTGTTTCGTTTTTTTTTTAATTAAGAAAAGATGAGCCAAGGCTTTGGGTTTTATCGCCTCAGACAACGTGGGCCGAGCCAATACGCATTTGGCACGGAGGAGCCGACAGGCATCATTATGCAAAATGCATATGTCCCACCATGGTGTGTGGAGGGTGTGGAGGCAGTGAAAAAAATACAAATACGAGCAAAATTCCTTGGGGGGGAAGCTTCTTTAATGGTCTTTTGAATGGACCAGTGGTTCTCAGCTGTAATGAGTCAAAGCACGTACGTCATTATCATTTTTTAAGCCATAAACTGCTTGAAAGTTTTAAATGTTTCCTCTTTAGGACACTGTGAGTGTTTTGAAGACGTATGTTTAATATTCTTGCAGTGCCACAATGCGTTCTGTTACGATGGATGACTAAACAATGATTTTCTGAGGGTATATATTTTGGCGAGATTTTATTTATTTTTTTAACATGATCTTTTTCCTTTTATTCTTCTTCTTCTTTTTTTTTTTTACAGAAAACTCAGTGGCAGCAAAATCCGGCGGCTGTTTCCCGGGCTCCTCCACCGTCACCATTCAGGATGGAACCAAGAAGGCGGTCAAAGACCTGCAAACAGGCGACAGAGTGCTGGCGGCGGACGCGGATGGACAGCCGGTTTACACCGACTTCATCATGTTCATAGACCAAGACCTGGCGACCAGGAGGCTCTTCTACGTCATCGAAACCGACTCGGGACAGAAGATCGCCCTCACCGCCGCGCACCTCCTCTTCGTCGGCCACAGCAACTCCACAGAAGAGTCGGACGGGCGGATGTCGGCGGTCTTCGCCAGCCACGTCCGATCTGGACAGAAGGTGTTCGTCTTTGACGCAGAGCGACGTCAACTCCAACCGGTGACCGTGAAACGGATTTACACGCAAGAGCACGAGGGCTCCTTCGCGCCGGTGACCGTGCAGGGAACCGTCGTGGTGGACCAGGTCCTTG
Source organism: Scophthalmus maximus (assembly GCF_022379125.1). NCBI lineage: Eukaryota > Metazoa > Chordata > Actinopteri > Pleuronectiformes > Scophthalmidae > Scophthalmus > Scophthalmus maximus. The sequence continues at coordinate 883,630 of NC_061535.1, forward strand.
CGTCTTGTTACGCAGTGATCGAAGACCACGACCTGGCGCACTGGGCCCTGGCACCTGTCAGGCTTGCCCACTGGGTGTCCTCGTTTCTTTTCAGTTCCCACCCTCAGGCCAGTGCGCAGAACGACGGAGTGCACTGGTACTCCAAGATTCTTTATCAATTAGGAACATGGCTCTTGGACAGCCACTCGATCCACCCACTGGGGATGTCAGTATACCCGAGTTGAAACCTCTACTGCAGGAGTAGAGTGGGACTAAAATGTAGGACACACAAACTATTCAGTAGATTAATAAATAAAAAAAATAATAATAATTGAAAAAGAAATAACGAACAAGCATACAAACAAGACAAACAGGCCCCAGCGGAGTTGGGATATTTATTTCAGTGACTTTTCCAAGATTTGTCCCCTTTCAAAGAATGAATGGAGCCTTAAAAAGTTTCTCTTTGAATAATTTATTCTCATGTGAACTCGCTGCTGTCTCACAAATGGATTCTGAAACGGCGTGAGCAGCAAACTGTGCATAATCTATTTTTGTATATCTCAAATGCAAAAAAAAAGGAGAAAAAAATGAAGAAAAAGAAAAAGAAAAAGAAACAAATAGCGCAAAGAGACAGAAGAACATGTAGAGAGGAGCTAACGTTGACAGGTTGTAATGTTCATATGTGCATATATGTGCAACTGACTGTTATATTTTGGGAGAACAAACTTCGCGGGGTTCCATAAATTATATTTTTATACACAGAATTGTAAATTAGATTTTGACAGATCGCTACCGAATCACATTTCGTTATTTGAAATAGTGTAAGATATGAGAATATATTTTAATTTAAATACTGTAGCTGGGAAAGTATTGGAAAAAATCTTGTACTGCTTGGTTAATTAAGAATTGTATTATTTTGGAAAACTGTTCGTTTAAGTTGTCGGAGAGGGACAGATATTCTGCCTCATGTCTGCATTCTCTTGCATTTTTCTTTTGTGTGTTTCCATTTTCTTTTATCCTGTTTTCTTCTGAGAAAAATATTAAATGCAGATTCTGACAATTCAGTGACAGTTCAAGTAGTACTGAGACGGCCTCGTTGAATAAATTAATAAGTAACTCCTGTAAATGTACTAAAATGTATTTTTTCTTTTCATATTTTGTAATAGGGAAATAGTTTTATAGAGATGACCTGCGGCAGATGCACAGTTTGGATAGTCTATATAGCCAGACCATACCAGTTAACTTTCATAACAGGGCGATGTGTCAAAAAAATGTCTAGAGTTTATTATTTATATGTTTATTACAAAATGAGATAAAGAAAATCTTCAAACTTGCAGTTGTTACATTTCTTTGTCTGACCGAGATCCACAGGAAACACAGGGGAGCAGGCCAAGGATATTATGAGATATTTTACAGCCACGTTAAGGCCTTAACTTAGATCTTAGGAAGATCTTATTTTCCACCGGTCCAGTTTTCTTTCACATCAAACAAATCCTGAATCGAAGGCGGTTTTAATTCAACTTCGACACAGTACGGTTGAGTTGATCCTGCCGGGAGAGAAAGCAAACAACGTTGCCCTCTTTGCTATATAGCTTTTCCAAAATGGCGAAAAAATATTGCGCTTTGAACTCCCTTTTGCGTGCTTGCGAAATGTTGAGAGTCGATGTCAAATTTAACGAGGTTTGCCCTCTGCAAATAACTTCCAACTTGCAGACAAATTAAACAGAAGCGTGTTTGTTGGCCCCTAAATCTGCTCCTCGGTGTCTGCTGGTTGGGGCCAGATTGCTCCGTCAGTGACTTGACAGTCGGGTCCGACAGGGGAAACAGACCCACTGTGGTCTGAATCACAGCTGAATAAAACATTTATTATTAATCTTGGCAAATCGCTATAATCCTCCAGTATTTTCACAGGGACTTATAGCGGGCATGTAGCACTTAATCGTGAGGTTTTAATCATCGTGAATCTTTGTCTTTTTGAGGAGTGCTACATACCTCTCAGAAGGAGTCTCCCCCCGGTGCCATTTAAAAAATGGTGCAAGCGCGACACCGTGTGGCGAATCACAGACAGTGCTGCCTAGAAATGCCTCCACGTCCTTCAGCTGGGACTTATAAATACATTCGTTGTAGATGTATAAATTAAGGGAAACTGACTATAACCAAAAGGAGGAAAGCAGCAAAACTTGCTATTTAAGTTCACTAGTACAGGCACTCAGTAGGACGATTACTTCCGCAGAGGCCGAACAATCCTACACATGATTGTCTAATTGTCATAAAACACAGTCCTCAACAGTGGAAACTCAAGTTCTGTGCATTATTCCCAGGAAATTGAACAGAAATCTTGAAAAAAAAACACCCCTATGTTGCAATGTTAAAGAAAGTTGAAAAATTCCTGGATCTGCACCACAATGTAATGGGTTCTTTACAGGTCCAGGTCCAATGTCTCGACCAAGTCTGCTAGAAGTTGGTTTAGCAATTTAGTTCATGCATAATCCTGCTAACAAATAAACCAACAATTCTAATGTTAATGTAGGCCCTGGGAGGTCGGGGTGGTTGTGGAACATCTTGCTTTGGTCGTTTAAAGGATTCAGCTGAGATGCTTCAAATAAACTATACAGGTCTAGAAAGAAGCATTCATTCATTTAAGAAATAAATGAAAATGCAAAATTCATTATGTGAAACTTTTTTCGAAATTTAAAATCACAACAAAAAAAAGACGATAAAGGCCAACCTTCACGCAGACTTATCAAAGGTAATAAAGGGGCCATTGAACCAGAGTTTCTGAACACTGTTGCAACACGAACAGGAATTCCATTTCCCCTCTCCCACATTGTGTTTTGTTGTTGATATTGTGAGGTGGAAACTTTGAGGAGGGACTCTCCCGGCGCTGTGACCTTGGGTCCCTGACAGATACAAAAGCGTCCGCGCAGGGCAGCATTCCTCAGAGCAGGTAAACAGAGCCCCCTCTAATCCCTCAGTCTGCCGGAGCTCAACGACGGCTTTTACAAATGTTGACATTTGCAAACATGAACAGTCTGGCATTCTGCATAACAAAATTCCCCTTAGTGTTTCCAAGAGCGTTGCAGCATGTGGCAGCGCTCGATTCCTCCAGGTAACATTGAGTCGACAGCAATCGGCGTTTAAGACGTAACTGGTTCACTTGGATGGAAGAGAAAACCCACAGGGGTCTGGTCCTCAACTAGCCGTCACATTTTCACTTCTGCCTCCACCTTAACTGTCAATAGGAAGACTAATAACACCGTTTTCAGATATTCATGATGGATAGACAAACGGTTCGATTAATGATACGATAAATGGGCAGACGAAGGATCCTGAGAGACGTACTCTGTACCTTATGCTTTTCTTTTTTTTTACCTAAATAAAGTTTTGTTTTAAATCAGGGTTGCCAGCAGGAGTCAATATAGAGCAAATGGAATCAATTTCGTCTTATTTTGGAATGCTCTCAAGACTTTCCCTGTTGTATCTGGATCTGAAAATGTGGTGGGTGCTCAAGTGAACATGGCGGGAAATCGCTGCTTCTGCATCACTGCTTCAACCTTTATGAAAGCATCACAGCCCTTTCTATTTCATTCACTCCTCTGTAAATTATGTCTCAGACATTAGCCTCCATTTGAATGTGAAGAAAACACACGACTAACATATAGTGAGCCACTTCAGCTTTTAGAAGATTAGAGATGTAGTATTATTGTGGTATTATTATTAGAATTAAACTACATTGCATGTCTACAAACCTGTATGCTAGTCATTTTTGTGATTTAGATGACTTTCCTTCAGATCAGTGGTTCCCACTCTGAGTCGGGACACCTTTAAAAAGTTTGTGAACTTATTAATAGGACAGGAAAGAAAAAAGTTTTCTTTTGTTCTGTTACTTGAGCAGAGATTTTTCTCCAATTAGAGTTTCTAAAAAAATGATCTTGTACAGGGTAGTTTGCCCTCTTCTGAAGTGTCACCGTCACTGACCTGCCAACAGATGATAAATAAAATTGACATGGGGACGAGAGTTCACGAGTAGGCAGTCCTTCATCTTTGAGGATTCATAAGCCATAAAAGTTTGGGAACAACTCCTTCAGCTGACGCCCATTCTAGTCTAGGAATTTACTCCTGACTTAACTACCTTGTTTGTTTTGGTCTGAAATTGAGTAAATTGATTATAAAATGCCAACCACTGCCCAATCCACAATGAAAACAAAAGCGGCCAAAGTGTGTGTCATAGAGTTTATTTCCCTTTAGTTTCTGGTATCAAATGTAAACAATTTCCACATCTTCAAAAAATACTTAGTTTCTTATAAAAATAATTTTGCCTTTTTACAAAAACCACAGTTTACAGTATCATGAATACTTTCATAGAGACTTTTTGAATATTCCAACATAAAACATGTTTACTTCATATGATACATCAGTGTGAAGGGTGGCAACACACGTTTGTCAACAGTTTCAGGCAAAGCTCAACAGGTTGGACTTTCAGTCATCACTTGCTGCACCATACTGTTCAAAGACGAGGAAACCACTGTAGCGTCTGTTTTGTTTTGTTTTGTTTTTTTAATCCAACCAAACAAAGAATGTCATGGAGCTGGGATGACCTTTGGTGCAGTGAACGCCATAAAGCGGCTTTAGAGTTACAGGGTCAGCTCTGTGAACCCGGCAGTCGTCACAGAGAGGGAAACCTCCAGCCACTGGGCTAACAAACAACGGTAATCCAGGTAGGCCACCCTGCTTGATACAGAAGTATTAAGTCTTAAGTTCAACAATGGCAGCATCAGGGAAAAGATGAGCGACTGTAAAAAAAAAAATATATATATGTATATATATATGCAAGCTGGAAGAAGAGCGATGGCGGGAAAAGCAGTAATGAGAGGGAATGTGATAGGCCCAAGAACTCTGAATGTAGCAACATCTGTTTAGTGAGGAAAGTAAGTTCAAGCAAAGTCTTCATCCCAGGGCCGCAGGCTGGGTCTCTGTGGAAGAGTCCAGAATGTGAAGTGAGTGAGTTAAAAGCAGGAAAACTGACAGAGCAGTTTAATGGATAAAGTGCTCTTCCCACCAGTGTGCTGCTGAAAAAGAAATCCGTTAAAACCAAGAGATCATTGTTTTGATGATGTGGTCACATTAAAGTGCGTTTTCATGAGACAAATCTCAATAGTGTCATCCAAACAAAACGTCTGTGCAGCTACAACCTTCAACAGCCCACAGTGCAGCACCACAAGTGGTTTAGCTTTCTGCTCAACCTATTTATACCTCTCATGTAATCAATACCTCTTTTATATAAAGATAAGATATTCCTTTGATGGTTACATTAATATTAACCGATTCAAATCACTGATTTCCTAAAATATTAATAAATGGCAAATTAGGGGGTGAAAAACTCTGTCATTTGACAACACATTATGCCAAATTTTGCTGGTACAAAGAATATTTTATCAACTATAATCTTAAATTAAAAGACAAAAGCACGATTGGAGTTGGAGTAAATAAAACAGATCAGCACCCTTTGAAAGTTTTGGTGATGTGTTGTATAATCATGCATCAGATTGAATATTTTCTATACCAACAGGATAGAAAAGTTAAGGTGGCCATCTGGAAATGTCTTAAAAACAGCAGTCAGTAATGTTGAATGACCTGCCATGGACGATTACATTAGAGGTAGAAACTGGAGCTAGTTTTAGCAAATCAACAATATACTGGCCAAATCAAATATCACGTGAAGTACAAGCATTATCATGAAATATGCATGAGTTTTAAGTGCTGGAAAAAAATGTTTCTCAAATTGTATTATTTGTAATACGGTCAGTAGCAAATCATTACTCATTTACAACCCACCTTGTTGATTTGCTAAAACATGCCAAGCACTTGGTGAAGCCGTTTGACTTCTACTACACTGATCACTGTTTGTGAAACCACTCTGTAGACATGGATGTGACCTGGAGGAAAAAGAAAGAATGAAATGATTATTAATTCAGCCACAGCCTGCGAGATCTCAGTGCCCGTTAATCACCAAATGGACCTGTTGAAGAAAAAGTTTGAAGTTAGTGTTGGGCAGATCTCAAACGAGCTGCATATTTGACCCCAAACCAGTAAAACATTTGGATACTAGTCTTCAGCAGCATTTATAAAGGTCCCTTATGCAGACACAAAGAAGCCCCGTACACATCTGACAGTGAGCACAGAAAACGGCATCATATCTAAAATCTCAAGGTGTATATATATATATATATAAAAATATATATATGTAAGAAAATTCTTAGCATTAAGTACAAATAGATTCAATATGAATCTGTTCTGGCATTACAAGACCGGATGTCTTATAACAATATCACTATGACTGGCATTGCCGATACGATTTCAAATCCACAGGATTTACCACAAGACTGAAAATCACGCATAACCCACAACATGGAAGACAGAAAATACATTTCATGAGAACAAAAAATTTCCACATCAGTTGAACTCAAAACAAAAGGATTAAAACATAAAGAAGTCAGTTTAGAACAACTGTACAACATAGAAAATACTCAAAACCCAACCAACCTTTTACAAGAAGAAAGAAAGAATTTTATGGCTTGAACATTTAGACACCGCGTCCGTCCAAATCCCTTTGGTAATTAAAAGCAAAGTGAGAATCTAGTGACCTTTACTGGCAAGGATCCCCAAGAGCAACTTCATAGATTTGGTATTATTTCAAGTATTAACTAACTCAGGGGAAATACCACTAAATTTATGAATTTGATTTACACATGCAGAAAACACAGGCAAATATAACTACTTGAGAACCACTGATGAACCATTACTTCATGAATCTCAAAACTAGCGAACTTAATCTGTGATGTCATCCAGATGCATAGCCAGGAGTTCATTTTTCGACGATAAATTAAAAACTTTAGGATTTCAACGTGTTGTGTGTCCAATTTTTCTTATGATATAATTTGCTCTAACCCCCAAACTCAAGTGAAGTCATAATTAACCAAACCTGTTCCTATATCTTCCTCATTCTCAGGAGCTGCACATCAGTATTAGCCTGGCGGAGCCACACTAATACTCAAATGCATATTAGTCTGGAAACTCTCGGTTCATTTTCGATTTCCAAGAGGCGTTACCAATGGACGAAGACGAATCGTGTGACGTCCGTTGAGCGATGCGAAAGTGTCAACAGAATAGAGAAGAGAGGAGATGTCTGTGATGATGATTCCACAACGTCTGTAAACCAGTGTTGCCATTTTTGTGGGAGAAATTTGAAGATATTGGGGACTTTTGGTCAAATGCTCGTTCATCAACGGCAGCCTTGGTTGTTTAGAAAAGTTGTTTCTCTCCACGTGTCAACCCCGCAAATTATCAGATAATTGGTTGTGATTGGACCGGCAAGTTTTCTGCCGGGGGAAATCACCTCCCAATGGAGGGGATCCAGACCGTATCCTGGCAGAGCAAATTTAAATGGGCTCCCAGAATTCGTCTGGGTCCCAGGCTACATCAGTATGACATCAAGGTTAAATTCGCAGGGCAAAATTTCTCGTTTATGATTAAAGCATAATTCAGTGGCATCCCCCTTAATTTTCATGAGGTAGCATTTCTTGCCATATTATTTATACAGTCTATAAATAAATAAATAAAATTAATTAGAATTAATCGTAAAAAAGAGTTGGGCATTGATCCCAGGTTGGTGAATAGTTTCAAAAGTATATATGAGATACGTCTCAAGGTGAATACCCAAGAACTAGAATATGGTAAAGTAGAAATTATTAAAATGTGGCACAAATTAGAAAGATACTTCATCATAAAGGCACCAGACACATGGACATCACACACAACCACACATCTTTGGGCTGTAGTTTGACCGGATTTACATACCTGCATGTTCACGGTATATTGGCCATGTTTTTATTTTCTTGTTTTTGCTTAAACTTAGTCAGATATCTTATAAACAGAAATGTGGTCCAGTCATTTAGGCTCTAAATTCAAAACAAAACACTTGTAAAATGACTTATGTCTGGACACATCAGCATATCCTACATATAAAAATGTTTTAACTCGATACAACATGAGTGAAGAAGAACTCAAAAAAAAAAAGATTAACAGGATAAATATTAGATTAAAGCTGGTCTACTTATGTACATGATCACTACACAGATAATGGTTGCCCCCTCACGTTCCTGCGTCAGATCCCGATCAAAAAAGTCACCACTGAACTTCAGTTATTAGTAAACAAGGATGTTTGAATATTTAGAGGACCAGCTTCAGTTTGACAAATATTAAACCGGGGAATAGGCAAATGTGGTGGGATTAAGAAAAAAAAAATCATGGAATTATGGAAAAGTTTAATTTCTAAGAGTCTAATTTACTACATCTAAACAAAAATGCCAGACATGGAAATTAGGTATTTAGGGAATTAAAGGTTTTCAGTGTTGTGGTAGCATTCCCTAAACAAGGACACGCTCAGAGAAAATCAAGAGTTGCATTAGTGATTGTACAACTTCCTGTATATTCTTTCTCCCACGTTTGGAAATATTTTTTTTTACCTTTATATAGTAATATTATTATTTTTACTATTATTATCATCATCATTCTACTTTAAAGCCGAGAATTTATAGCGAATGCCTACTATAAAAGGGAACATTCAACATGCGGGGTAGTTTCTTTTGGTGAATTTCTTTTACTTTTCTACTATTGTGCCAAACATCTGCGTTACCAATTGCTAAGTGCCAAGTGCTATTCCAGGTACCCAATTCAGCTCACTGATAAAGAATCAAATTATCAACAGACACAGATTCAGAACAGTTATGTCTGAAAGCGGGTCAAATGTATTTTTAGCTCAAATAATTTAAACAACCGTGTGTATATACTGAGAAAACTGTATGCAAGTCTTTCTGGTCTACCAAATAAGACAAATATTAAATTCCCAACAATATACATTCAACTCGTAATCATATAAAACCTAAAAAAACACACCGCCTCAAAGCACACTCAGCACATATTAGAAAGCTCACTCTAACTCAATAATCAGACATACAACTAAAATACGCACCCAAAACACATTCCAGGTGTTAATAGTTAAAAGATCCCTTAACATTCGGAACAAAGAGCAAAGCCAAACGACCAATGTTAATTAACTTTAGCTAGAGATTTGATCTGAACAGTTTGTCTGAGAAGCGGCACTGGAACTTAACACATCAGAAAATCTACACAGCCACAATTCCCAGAACTGCTGGGAATTAAGAAAAAACGAAACATTATTCATGTTACATCCTGTATTCATTTGGCTTTAGTCAATGCTACATGTCCATTGTTTCATCATCCACCTAGGCCGCATCTGTGCCTGTATGCAGGTTCTCCACTAGGTTGTGCTATTCACCCCAAAACTGCTCTGAGACTCATTTCTAACTGAAAGCGGGTTTGGGTTGGAAGGGGGAAAAAATTTAGATCTGATAGTGATGAAATACTGCCATCTAGAGAAGGGGAGATACACTGCAACGTGAATAAACTGGCCACAATCTACCACAACCATTCCCTGCATGTAAACCAAACACAGAGACACAAATAATAAGAATAAAAATATGATTTGTCGCACCAGAATTACAACGTTCCAAGTGTCCTTTTGCATTTTGTTGTAATTAACGTTACTGAGGAGGGGAGCAACCATTATCTCATGATATGTTTTACTAAGTGTCCGTGTAAGATGCACAAAAAGGTTCATCACAAACTACATCAAAGTAGGATTAACGGTCTAGTGTCTCTCCAGTGCCACGTTACAACAATAGACAATCGGTGGACATACATGTCATATACGGGCGGGCTCGCAGCACATGTCTGTGTTCATTGTTCCGAGTTGATAAGAGATGAATGATGCTTCCGTGCTGACGTTGATCGTGAGTGACCCCGAAATGGGTTGAGGAAATACTCCAATGCCAAGTTGGAGCCGTACACATGAAGCGCCCACGTCAGGAGAGAGTGACTTCTTGTAACAGGACTCCTGGGCTCAATTGTGCTCCTCATCCATCAATCAGCAACACGTCAATGTGGGACAAATCAATCATGTGCCTGTGTGGTAATTGCGATAATAATATTTGAGCCACTGTCTCGGAGGCTGAGATGCTGATAAACACTTATGTCACAATCTGTTCAGAGGCTAAATTTCTACACCGTCATAATGGCAAAATGTAAACACCTACCACAATATGTAATGATTTAACTGGCATGTGTAAAAGATGATGAAAAGAGGAGGGATTATTGATTACCTATGGAAGCTCATTTGAAAACTTTCTGCGTGCTGGGGACTGGAAAATTTGGCAATTGCTTTCCTCTGCTGTGGCATCATTTTGAACATCTGCAATAGACAGAAAATAATTCATTTAATATAACTCGACACTCCTATCATCCACAAGGGGGAGTGAGGGTGGTGAAGGAAAATTGATCAACTCATTCACTCTCTCTCTCGAACTATCTAATCACTACAACAGAGGGCGCTGTGGGATCACACTAGTCAAATTTTATTCCTGCCAAGCTGGTGGGTGCAAATACATATCTGTTATATCTGCTTTCCTCACAAGTTACAATGCTCAAATATAAACATGACATGTGAGTACATTAGTTACAGTTTTAACTTCTGCATGACTGCCAAGAATATTATTACTCTTTCTACAAACTGGAACCTATTAAGTCATCGGAAAGGAACTGAAGCACAATAAGTTTGCACACTAAAGTATTAAGTTGCAGAGCGCTTGGTACTCACCTCGATGGGGCCGATGGATCTGAGAAGGTTCTTCAGCTGAGCGTCAGTTGTGGATGAGGAGAGGCCCTCTATGGACACAGTGCAGCGTTCGCTCTCTGTAACTTTTTGGCTCTGTCTGGTGGACATTGGACGACCTCGACCCACTGGACCACCCGCTCTACCTCGGGCCGACACCACAACCTGCACCAACGCCAAGTGTGAGGAAAATTGCCAACATGAGAGAAAAAAATTTGGAAGAAGGGGGTAAGAAGAAAAGTGGCGAAAAGACCAACTGCATCCTATCCTGCCTAAACAGGCCTGTTGATGTTTTAATCCTGCATCAAACTGTGTGGAGAGGAACTATTCTGTTTGTCAGCGCAAAGGAAAATTTAAAAACCACTGTGTTTTCCTCTCGCATGTCTAAGACATGCAATGCTTCCACATGATTGACTTATCAAATTTGTACATTGAACATCAAGATCGCAACATGATGCATGGCATATCGTCATATGCGCTCGTGAGTGAGGGGTATGTTTCTTCAGCTGCTGAGGAAGAGGAGGGAGACACCCCGAAAAGAGAGGATGTAGACGGAGTGTGTGTGTGTGCGTGCGTGCGTGCGTGCGTGCGTTCGTTCGTTCGTTCGTTGGGGGTGGGGGAACATTAAGGGAGAGGAGCCATGCAAGCGTTATGGTGGCAGCCTTACCCTGTCAGCATCAGTGAGTATGGTAACTGTGACAGCAGCCTGGTGGTGACAGGCGTGCAGAGAGGCCAGGGGACCTTCTGTAGCCCCCCGTGTTACACTGCTTTAAGCTTGTCAATACTCCCGCACATGGCATACTGTCCCGTCTTATTACCACTGCTGCTCGATTGGTATGTCTACTGAATGCATGGGTAGCGCCAGCGGCACAGGACAACTCTACAGCAGACATTTTGGATTATTTTATATCAGAGCTGCCGTTACCTTACAGTCTGCACTATTAATACACGTGTTTCAGGTGAAAGGGTTGTTTATGTCCTCATCATAGAAGGCCATGAGTGTTCATTTATGACATACTCTGTTTTGCTGTGGGTTTCCCATGCCCCCTCGACAAGCCTGCGGTGTTCCGGCTGGTCCCTGTAGCTGCTGTCCTGTCATGGTAACCTTCCTTTGGACACCCTGGTTGAGAGCAGTTGGTGGCCAGGTGCCTTGTTGCTGCACTGTGCCGCCGGTGGCCTCAGGCCCCTTTGCACTCTGGATGATGATGGAGGACAATACTAAATTAAAAACTAAAAACATTTGCAGCATATATCATAGTTCACAGGCTTCACAAACTTGTGCTAACATTACGCATTTTGGGAAGATGTCAAGTTTATGGACAAAAGGGGGATATACAAGGCAAACTGAAAATGTGCCATCATTGGACCTGGATCCCTATCACACACGGGCTGTGGGGAATAAAGATCAGCCCAACAAGGTGATGTTCTCATTATCAAATAAAGTCACAGCTCAACTCTGTTGACATGCGGGGAGGAATTGAAGGTCGTCTCTTCCCTGACTCTGCGAGAGATGTGACAGATCAATACAGGGGAAGAAAAGAGACGATATCTCTGACCTGTCCCCAGTTGAGAGTAAATGGATTAATCCCTCCTATAGAAATCACAGCTCCTGATTGCATCCATCAAATGCTAAGCTGCATTACACTGGAACGACAGCAGCTCGATGTGTACCCCATCCCCCTTGCACCCCCCTTCTCCCCAGCTTTTGTGTCTTGCACTGCTTTGTATTATCCCTGATGAAAATATAATTTGCCTCTTATCTGTGTGCCTAAGCCATACAAATCCAAATCCTCAAAAGTGGCAACTTTCTTACACAGGTATTATGTTGCTCCCCCTTCAACCAAGAAAGATTAATTACAAAGCACTTGTATTGGCATTCTTTTGTTGCCTTGCACCTGAGAGATGGGTTGATGGAAAAAAAAGCAACTGAGGGATGACACAAGAAGAGAGAGAGAGCAAGGGGGAAAAAAATGAGAGGAGATAACATTGTAAAGCTCCCGTTGATGACAGCAGAACAATGTGGAAGAGGGAACATCTAGAGAATCTTATTTTCACCATGGCTATAGGCCTTAGCTGTGTCCTTCTGTTTCCATCTCTCTTTCACCACCTCACATCCCAGTCCCCTTTCCTCTCCAAGATGCGGTACATCAGATAGCTCTGCGCAGGTTTCCATTAAGGCACTGACACCAAGTTATCTTCATCTGCAGCCAGCCCGCAATTTTGTCTCTGCAGCTTGATCCTCTGGGATGGAGCCGGAAAGCGGCTTATTCCAAATACTCTCACATCCCACCAACATGTCTCATCAGTGACAAGTATGAATGTTTAACATGCATGCTTTTGTGGTTTTTCAATAAAGATTAATGTGTAATTAAGGCCACAGCATTATCAAGTGAGTTTAAAATAGCAGGCATTGGTAATTTTGGACTTTGTTGGTTTTACTGTCATTCTTATTTTATCCTCTCCACTGCCTCTTTTGATCAAAAGAATACTCCCGTGCCCTTAAAAAGAGGATACCAACCTTTAAGAGCAGTGATGAGGTGTCCCCATCTCTACAGTTAAATGTCATACCACTCTCTTTAATGCCTACAGCCTTTCCCAGGGTAAAATGTATGTTAAGGCATTGTGGCTTAAATACCAGGTATCAAAGCTTAAGAGAGGAAACTCTTAACAGATCAATTTTGCCAAAATGACACAGACATCATCTTGTCATTCCCATAGGTTAGAGATCTTTTAGACTTCAAAATATGTAGTGTGAGGACAATCTGTGGCATTTAAAACACGTACATTTCAAAACTATGTAGCTTCCCCAGTGGGTAAAAGCCGGTTGCAGAAGATAAAATAATTGTCGAAACAAAACACAAAAGAAACGTGTCAGATAAAAATTAAATGATGCTGCTCACCGCTCCAAGTTTGACGACTCTGACTTTTTGCGGCACCTGCTGACCTTCCACAGCAGAATTCTTGGCTCGCTGCATCACAGTTCTTTTAGCCCCAGGTTTAGGTCCTTGACTCTGACTCTGACCCTGAGCCGGGCCAGGGCCCGCCAAAGGAATTAAGGGGTTCTTCTGGATCTGAGCCACGGGTCTGTTTACATTCTGCAGAGCACTGTTCCTTTGTTGTTGTTGTTGTTGTTGTTGTTGTTGTTGTTGCAGCTGCAGCAGATTTTGTTGAGGTGGTTTCCACTGCTGGTCTGGAACAGGCCCGGGTGCCAGTGGCTGTGGGGTGCTACCTTTCATCATCTGCAGGCGTGTCTTGACATTGGGACGTGGTGTAAGGGTCTGAGAGGCACCATGCAGAGGGATGGGGATGCCTTGATTAGAATTATTTAATGACTGATTTAATGATTGTGGCATTCTCTGAGGAAATTGTCTTTGCTGTTCGGGCTGTGACTGTTGTTGTTGTTGCTGCTGCTGCTGTTGTGGTGGTGGTGGCGGCGGCTGTTGTTGTTGTACAGGGTGTGGTATTTGTTGATTTTGCTGTGCCGGTTGAATCTGCATAGGAGTGGGGCCTTGGGTTTGAGTGTTTGTCTGGGAATTAAGCCTGTCCATCAGCTCCTTCTTTCTGACGCCAGCTTGCATCTGCCTTCGCATCTCCTTCCTCCTTAGGATCTCCTCTCTCAGGCGCTTCTGCTCCTCAATCTTTCTACGATACTGCCGTGTCTCCTCGTCCTCATCAGGGTCCTGTGGCGCAAAACAAGGGGTGACAATATGACCGTCTGTCTCCACTAATGTGAAGGGGCACCCCTAAGCCACTGTGTCCAATTTAAACCATATTACTTGGCCTAAAACTGAGATGTAATTAAAGTCAAAACCCAAGAGAACAATGCAATAGTATCGATCTGTTCTTTCCGATGAAAGGAGACTGTTGTCATTAACAGCCTTATGATTAAGTTTTAATAAATGGGAGTTATCGAAAATTACCAAGTTTTCAGTTAACAAACAGTTATGATTAGATAGATATGAAATCATTTGTGCATTATGCAAACAACCTCAATGTCAACATGTCTTGTTTTTCTCTCTTGAGTGTTAAAAAACTGACCTGTGGCAGGGTGCTGGATGGTGGGCTCATTTCCTTGCAAACCACTGTCCTGCCTGCTCCCCCAGGCTGCAACTTACTACTGGCAACAACTTGGCCTCTTCCTCTACCACGGTTAGGGACTGGCTGGGCGTTCTGCCCAGGACGCACCCCCTGTGTTGCCTTGGCAACAGGCCTGACGTTGGCGGCGGGGGAGGAGGCCGGGCGGGCACAATTCATGTTTGTGTTGCCAGGTGCTACAGGGAGCTCCCGAAGGTTGCTGTTGCGCTGCTGCATTTGCTTGGAGACAGGTGTGTTCTGAAGAAAGGGCAAAATGTAAACATTTCATGTCAAGTTCAATATACATTTAGTTCTATACATTTTCACCATGGAAAATTTTGTTTACGAAAAAAAAATGCTGACAGAGTACTTTAAATGACATATTACAGACCCAAGGAAAATGCTTTTTCAGTTTGAGCAGAAAAAGGATAATATGCTAATATGCTAATAAAGTAATATGCAAATCTCTCACCATCCTCTGCCTGTTGTTCATGTTGCGTTGTTGGGGGTTCTGAGGACGGGGAGTCATCTGCCTGGGGCTACCATGTGTCTGCTGTTGATGGAAGGGATTCTGGCCATGGTGCATCATGGGGCGAGGCTCACTGAGATTTAGCTGTTGCTGCTGCTGATGATGATGATGATGGGATACCTCCTGCCTATGATGTTGCTGCTGTTGGTGCTGGTGCATGGGCTGATGGGGTGACAGTGAGTCGTGATGTGGAAGCTGGGAGACGGGAGGACCATGCATTAAGCCCTGAAATTACAGAAAAGCAGATCAACTACAACATGAGTAAAAGGCAGAATCAGTCAGAACCTACTATCACAAATAATGAAGTTAAGATTTTATATATATGTATATTTTTAAAAAAGGATGAAATTGCCCCCATTCATGTATTTTTAGATGATATGGCCTGTGCAGTCACCAGATCTCAACCCATCTGGACACCTATGGGAGATTTTGGACTGATATATTCGACAGCACCTTCCGCCACCACCATTAAAACACCAAATGAGGATATATATTTTGTAAGCATTATATTCTGTATTAAAACACTGTGTAGGTGTTCCCCCATTCCTATTTATTTTTCTAAATAATGGTAACTGTATCAGTTCTTCTGGCAACTATGTCAAATGTAGGATCAAACAAATTCTGCATTTAATTAACCTCCAATGTGTGCCCTCATGTAGCCACATGGTTCTACTACAATAGTGATTCAGTCAGTAGAGGGAGCTCGTGTATGTCTCGACAAAATGCTGAGATGCCTGAGTCTTTTCCTGTAATGCTTCAGTAGCAGTGAATATGATAACTAGTCTAGCTTATTTACGTGTACAGTACTCTAGTCATCGCTCTTGGCACAACCATATTAATAATCTAGAGTGAAGTCAGCATAAATTCATACATTCATGGCAAAGAAAGCATGTGAAATGTATGCCAGGATCCTTTACAAAGACAAGATACCAAAGAAAAAAAATATGAACAAATTACCACAATCAGCATGCTAATTCAGAAAAACAGTATCCAACTTTTGCACAACATACAGACACAATTGCACAGAAAATCTATTAGT